>NC_063234.1:7856960-7879460 GCF_020740725.1 Corvus hawaiiensis
ATGGAGGGATGGATGGAGGGAGGGAGGGATGGAGGGATGGATGGATGATGGATGGATGGATGGAGGGAGGGATGGATGGAGGGATGGATGGACGGAGGGATGGATGGATGGATGGATGGAAGGATGGATGGAGGGATGGAGGGATGGATGGATGATGGATGGATGGATGGAGGGAGGGATGGATGGAGGGATGGATGGACGGAGGGATGGATGGAGGGATGGATGGATGGATGGAGGGATGGAGGGATGGATGATGGATGGACAGACTGACGGACAGATGGTGCTGCCCAGGGAGCCCTGACCATCCAGCGGGAGCCACAGGAGTGAAAGGACATCTCTGCGCCCCTTGGGGTTGGTTTCCTTCCGAAAGGGGCTTGGGAAGGGCTGTGGGAGCTGGCGGAGAAGTCCCTGGGAGCAGCATCCATCCCTTTTCCATGTGCACGTCCGCTGGGGATGGGGGCTGCATCTCAGAGCCAAATCCTGGGATAGGATCTGGCATTCCCGGCCGATCCCCAGCCAGGCTTTGGATCACGATCCTATCCCGGCTTCCAGCTCCGCGTTCCGGAGTCGGAGGGTTCCTCCCCCCTGCCAGGACCTGTGGTGGATGTGGGAGCACCCGGAGCAGCCTCTTCCCAGATCTCCCCCAGAGAGGACGGGGCAGGGCCTGGACTCGGAGCCGGGCAGCTGCGGGGAATTCCAGCTGGGATTTTGGCCGTGCAAATCCGTCATCAGTGCGGGATCCCAGCTCCCCTCGTCCCCGGACAAGCCGGGCCGGTGCATCGCTGACCCTGTCCGAGATTCCAGCCTCTCCTGGCTGTTATCCCCTCTCGAATCCCTGTTTTTCGCGGCGGGGAGGGAAGCAGAGAGCGGAGCTCTCCGCAGGGCTCCGGGGACGATTCCCTGGATGCGAGGGCGGAGGAGGCACATCCAGGAGCCCCCGCGCCGTGTTTGCCGGCGAGGAGTGGCCTCGGTGCCGCGATTCCCAACGCTCCCGATGCTGCCCGGACGCGGCCGCGGCTGGGCCGGGGATGGCGGCGCTGCCGATCCCGTCCCGGCCGATCCCGCCCCGGCCGATCCCGTCCCCAGCGGGAACGGCGGGATGAGGCGGGGTGAGTCAATGCCGGAGCTTTTCCTCACCTGCCGAGCTTCGGGAGCAGCCGGGATGGGAGCGGGAGGGGAGGGATCCCACGGGGACGGGGCTGTGCGGGAGCCGCTTGGTTCCTCCGGAGGATTTGTTGCCTTGGGATCACAAAAAGCCGGGATAGTTCCGTTCAGGAGAGGGGCAGGCCGGGCTTCCCATTGCCCCGAGGCTGCGGGAAGGAAATTGGGTCGTTTTCAGGTTGTTTGGATACTTTTTCCCCGGCTCCTGCAGATCCCTGGCAAAGCCCTCGGGCGAGAGCCGCCCGCAGCCGTGGGCTTCGTGCTGCTCCTCGCCTGCTCCCGGTGTCCCCGCACCCGGAGCCCGCGCTCTTTGCGGGATGTGAGGCCGGCACCGGGGACATCCGACCCCTCCCTTCCTTTTCCCGGCTGCCGGCGCAGCTTTTGTTTTACTGAACTCATCCCCCAATTCCTCCACTCCCAGCCGATCCCTTGGAGCGGCACCGGCTGCGGCCCGGGAGCCGGAGAGACGGATCCCCCTTCCACCGGGATCCCCCAAAGCAGGGAATGTTGTAACGCGTTGCTTTTATCCCCTCCGGAGGAGCTCTGGGGTCGGACAGGGAGCAGCAGGAATGCGGCCGGGGCGGTTTTTCCAGTGTAAATCCTTCAGCCGGTCTCGTTGCCCTCCTGGAAACCCAACCAGGAAACATCCACGCGTTCCCGGGCTGGGAGCGAGCTCCCGGCTCCGTGTTCGTGCCACGTGTTGCGTCCCCGCCGCTGCTCTGGGATCCCGGCGCCGGGAGCCGTAATCCAGCGCGGATTTAGGGAGCGAGCAGGTTCAGCCTCGGGACAGGCGGTGGCTGAAATCCCCCTTGAGGGGATCCCGGGCATGATCCCTGATCCCGCTCTCCCAGGCTGGGCATCGGAGGTGCCGGGCACGGTTAAAACTGGGAAGTGCCAATTTTTTTGTCCGCCAGGAGCAAACAAGGAGCAAACGAGCTGGAAAAGTGGCCGGGCGAGCTCGCCTGGCTCCGGCCCAGCCCTGCTCCCTTCCCGTGCCCGCTGAGCCGCTGGGCTAACGCCAGGATCGCTCCGGCGTCCTTCCCGTGACCGTCACATGCCCGGGAGGGTGACAGGGCAGTGCCGGCGATCCCGGCTGCACCGGGCAGGAGCCACCCCCTCCTCGTGGCACCGAGCGAGCGGCGATGGCCTCGCCGGGAGCCCGTGGCCGGGGCTGAGCAGGACAAGCGGCCCCTCCGCTGACGGCCTTGCCGTGTTTTCTGTGGCTTTGCAGACAGCAGCCGGCTCCTGGGGGCCCCGCGCCCGGGCTACGGGACGCTGCAGCCGGACACGGACCCGTCCCGCATGGTGAGCTCTGGTCCGGGGCGTTCTCCGGGGGGATGGCACCGCATCCCTGGCATTGCCACACCCCCGGCTCCGGGCGCTGCTTCTCCGGCCGCTTGGCTTTCCCTGCCGGGTGCTGTTGGGTCACGCCGGGAGGCTCCGGGATTTGGGGAGTTTAGGGTTTAATGGGTGATGACCAATTCCAGTTGGTTTCATGACGGAGCAGCCGCGTGCGGGTGACTCCCAGTGGCTCCCAGTGATTCCCTTTCCTCCAGGAGGTCACGGGCTACCAGACCAGGACGTGGCGGGTGCTGCTGTGCCACGCGGGCTCCGTGCTGAGCGCGGGGCTGCTCCTGCTGCTCTTCCACTGGAAGCCGAGCCTGGAAGTGCAGGCCAAGTGCAAACCCTGCACCCTGGGCCAGGCGGACTGGCTCCTCATCAGGGTGAGTCCCGACGGGATCCCTCCAGGCTGGGGTTCTGGGGCTCTGGGCTTGGGTTCTGGGGCTCTGGGATTTCATTGTCTGGGTCTGGGGTCGGATTTTGTGGATCTGGGGTCGGGCTCTGCTTCCCAACAGGACCCTGGGAATGTTCCTTCTGCTTGTCCTCCTCCCCGTGTCTGGCATCTCCTTTCATCAAGCACCAGATTATCCCAGGAATTTATTATCATTATTATCATTATTATTTCATTAGTATTCCTAGAATTGTCCTGTTCCAGGAATCATCATTATTCCTGAAATAACTCCTCGCTTCCCCCTCCCATCCCAGCCACCCCAGCTTGGAATTTCTCTTCGTTGTCCCCAAAGCTCAGCCATCCCCCGGGGTGGGTGGCCAGGGCCTTCCTGCCTTCTCAAGGCTCCTGGGAGCACGCAGGGATGCCAGTTCCACCATCCAGGATGGGTGCCAGGGCCTTCCCGGGGCTCCTGGGAGCACGCAGGGATGCTGGTGTCCCTGTGCCAGCCCATCCCTGTGTTCCAGGACCGCTTCGGGCGGTGCTTCACCGCCAAGGTGCTGACGGAGCCGCTGGGCGAGGGCAGGTGAGCGGGGTCTGTCCCCGCGGGGCTCCAGGGCCCGCTCCCGGCGCTGGGGGAGGGCGGCAGGCGAGGGGCTGACCCCGGGGTTCCCCCCTGGAGCAGCCTGGAGCAGCAGCCCGGGCCGCGGCCGGAGGACCGCCGGAGCAGCATCGCCGTCGGCGTGGCGGACGAGGAGGAGAGCCGCGACACCGTCCGGCTGCACGACAAGGAGGAGGTGGCACTCGGGAACCCCCCGCCTCCGCCCCCTCTCCCTGTGGCTGGGCACCCCGCTGACACCTCCTTTTCCGCCAGAAGAACGTCCTGAGGTATTACCTCTTCCAGGGAATGCGCTACGTCTGGCTGGAGCGGCGGCAGGCCTTCTGCAGAGTCAGGTATTCCCGGCTCCCGGCGCTTCCCCGCTCCCTCAGCCCCTCAGGATCCCCCTGAGCCCCCGGGAGCCGCATCACCGCCCTTCCCTGCGCGCCCCCGGCCCTTTGGAGCCCGGCCCTGGTGCCGCTGCGGGGGCCGGTGCTGCCTGCCCGGCCGCAGGGGACCGGCCGGAGCGGTTTGGCACAGCCGGACGCTGCCGGCTCTCCGCACTGTGCCCCTTTTGTTGCCTTCCCTTGGCACCCTCAGGCCGCGGAGAGGCCAAGGCACGAGGCGCTCTCCCTGTCCCAGAGGGGTGGGCTTTGTCCCCAGGGCTTGGACGCGGCGTTCTTGCGCCGTTCCCGCCGGTTTTGACGCGGTTTCCCGGTTTTCCTTTGCCCCGGCGCTCTGCAGCGTGCTGGACGAGGGCCGGAGCTGCGCGGAGCTGCACCTCTGCCGGGCCGGGCTGGAGCTGCAGGAGCACAGCACCAGGTACGGAGCCGGCAGCGCTCCGGGAAGCGCGGCCGAGGCTTTTCCAGGGAGCAGGGGAGCCCTGGAGCCTCGGCTTTCCTTGCGTCCAGACCCTGAACCGCCGGCTGGGACGGAATTCCTGGGATTGGCCTCTCCGCACAGCCGGGCTCCTCACGGAGGGCTGGGCAGCGGGAGGGGCCCCGAGTTGGAAATGCGGCTCTTCCCAAGGATAAAACCCCTTCCCTCTCCTTTCCCATGGATAAAACTCCTTCCCTCTCCTTTCCCAAGGATAAAACCCCTTCCCTCTCCTTTCCCAAGGATAAAACTCCTTCCCTCTCCTTTCCCAAGGATAAAACCCCTTCCCTCTCCTTTCCCAAGGATAAAACTCCTTCCCTCTCCTTTCCCATGGATAAAACTCCTTCCCTCTCCTTTCCCAAGGATAAAATCCCTTCCCTCTCCTTTCCCAAGGATTAAATCCCTTCATTCCTTCCCTAAGCATAAAATTCCTTCCTTTCCCTTTCCCATGGATAAAATCCCTTCCTTCTCCTTTTCCAAGGATAAAACTCCTTCCCTCTCCTTTCCCATGGATAAAATCCCTTCCCTTTCCTTCCCTAAGCATAAAATTCCTTCCTTTTCCTTTCCCATGGATAAAATCCCTTCCCTCTCCTTTTCCAAGGATAAAACTCCTTCCCTTTCCTTTCCCATGGATAAAATCCCTTCCTTTTCCTTTCCCATGGATAAAACTCCTTCTCTCTCCTTTCCCAAGGATTAAATCCCTTCCCTCTCCTTCCCTAAGCATAAAATTCCTTCCTTTCCCTTTCCCAAGGATAAAACCCCTTCCCTTTCCTTTCCCATGGATAAAATCCCTTCCCTCTCCTTTCCCAAGGATAAAATCCCTTCCCTCTTCTTTCCCATGGATAAAATTCCTTCCTTTCCCTTTCCCATGGATAAAACCCCTTCCTTCTCCTTTCCCATGGATAAAATCCCTTCCTTCTCCTTTCCCAAGGATAAAATCCCTTCCCTCTCCTTCCCCTCTCCCCGCCCCCCTGCAGAAGGAGGATCTACGGCCCCAACCTCATCGAGGTGCCCGTCAAGTCCTACGCCCGGCTCCTGGTGGAGGAGGTGGGTTCTGGGCCGCGCTTCCCAAGTGCATTTTCCCAGGACAGATCCGTCCCCTGCTCGCTGTCCCTCGCTGGAAGCGCTTCCCGGGCCCTTGGGAAGGGAGGGGAGGGCGCTGGGGAAGGCAGAGCCCTGGAGGGGGCTCGTCCTGGCCCTCTTGGCTCGGGCAGGGGCAGCCCCCGGTGGGTGCGGAGGTGGCTGAGCACCCTCGAGAGCAGCATCCGTAGGGAAATCCGGGCAGGATGGAGGCTTTGGGGATGTCAGGGAAGGGCCACGTTCTCCTCTGCATCCAGGAGCCCACAGGCCTCACGGTGGGCTGGAGGAAGCTTTTCCTCCTCCAAGGAGCCTGGGGGTCCTGTGCTGGGATGGGGGAAGTTGTCCCACCTCCAGGAGCCTGGAAATCCCACACTGGGCTGGGGGAAGCTCTCCCCGCTTCCAGGAGCAGGGAAATCCCACACTGGGCTGGGGGAAGCTCTCCCCACTTCCAGGAGCCTGGAAATCCCACACTGGGCTGGGGGAAGCTTTCCCCGCTTCCAGGAGCCTGGAAATCCCACACTGGGCTGGGGGAAGCTCTCCCCGCTTCCAGGAGCCTGGAAATCCCACACTGGGCTGGAGGAGGTTCTCCCACCCCGAGGAGCCCGGAGCTGTCCCAGTGAGCTCTCAGAAGCTCTCCCCGCTCCCAAACCCGGATTTTCCCCTCGTTCCAGGTGCTCAATCCCTTCTACATCTTCCAAGTGCTCAGCATGGTGCTCTGGGTGTGCGATGCCTACTACTACTACGCCGCCTGCATCTTCCTCATCTCCACCTTCTCCCTGGGGCTGTCCCTCTACGAGACGCGCAAGGTCAGTGCTGGCGGCTCCCGTGGGATCACATCCCATGGAACAGCCCCATTCCAGGTGCTGGCAGCTCCTGTGGGATCACATCCCACGGAACACATGGAACAGCCCCATTCCAGGTGCTGGCAGCTCCTGTGGGATCACATCCCACGGAACACATGGAACAGCCCCGTTCCAGGTGCTGGCAGCTCCTGTGGGATCACATCCCACGGAACACATGGAACAGCCCCGTTCCAGGTGCTGGCAGCTCCTGTGGGATCACATCCCATGGAACACATGGAACAGCCCCGTTCCAGGTGCTGGCGGCTCCTGTGGGATCACATCCCATGGAACACATGGAACAGCCCCGTTCCAGGTGCTGGCAGCTCCTGTGGGATCACATCCCATGGAACAGCCCCGTGGGATCACATCCCATGGAACAGCCCCGTTCCGGGTGCTCTGTGGCCCCTGAGCCCTCACCCAGCTCTCCTTGCCCTCCATCCCCGCTTCCGAGCCCTTGGGACCGTTTTTGGGGATGCTTTCCCGGGTTTTGGGGTGGGTTTTCACTGCTCCCTCCCTCCCAGCAAAGCACCACCCTGCGGAACATGGCCAGGATGTCGGTGGGGGTCCGGGTCCGGCGGCCCAGCGGAGGTGAGAGGGAAGCGTTTGGGGATGGGTGTGGGGCTAACGCGTCCTTTGGGATCCCAGTTCTGCACCAAAATAATGCTGGGATAGGTGGGAATGATGTTATGAGATACCAGGATGTTGGGATACGTGGGAATAACGTTGGGATACGTGGGAATGATGCTGTGAGACTCCGGAATGGTGTTGGGGTCCCGTTAGCCTCTGCCCGGATGGAGCTGCAGACGAGGCCGTTTCCAAAGCCAATATGGATTTAATTTAACAGGAAATTTGAGGGAAAGAGAGAAAAAAGCTGATTCTAGGGATAATCCCACCCACGGATCCCTGCCCTGTCCCACCAGCCCTGCTCCTTTTCCTCCTCCTCCTCCTCCTCTTGCTCTTCCCGGTGCTGGGAATCCCAGGGTTCCTCCGGAGGCTCTGCTTCCACATGCCCCGATCCCGGCTGTCCGCAGCCGTCAGTGCCGTCCCCACCGCCGGGGCTGGCACCTGCGGGAGGCCCTGGGAATTCCCGGCAGGATCAGTTATCCCCAGGCCTGGGATCAGTTCTCCCTCAGGCCCGGCATTAACCCCTCCCTGTGCGCCGCGGCGCCCGGTCCCGCCCGCGGGGATCTCTTTCCCGGGGCCGGGGAGGAGCGAGCCGCGCTCCCCGAGCCCTGAGCCGGCTCCTTTTCCAGAGGAGCTGGTGCTGAGCTCGGCGGAGCTGGTGCCGGGCGACTGCATCCGGCTGCCCGCGGACGGGGCGCTGCTGCTGCCCTGCGACGCCGCGCTGCTGACCGGCGAGTGCATGGTCAACGAGAGCCTGCTGACCGGTGAGAGCCACGGGCCCGCGGGATTCGGTCCGAGCCGCCCGTCCCTGCTTGGCTCCCGACCGCCCCACGGGGTGATAATTCCTGCTGGGAATGTTCTCCGGGCAGGGGAGAGCGTGCCGGTGATGAAGACGCCGCTGCCGGCGGGTGGGCAGGCGGCCGGAGCCGCGTACTGCCCCGAGGAGCACCGGCGGCACACGCTGTTCTGCGGGACACAGGTCATCCAGGCCAGGGCCTACGCGGGCACGGACGTGCTGGCCGTGGTCACCCGCACAGGTGAGGCCTTGGGGTGCATCCCGGGATGAATGAGAAAGCCCCTGGAAGTGGGGAGAGCTTCCCCCAGCCCAGTGTGAGATTTCCAGGCTCCTGGAAGCGGGGAGAGCTTCCCCCAGCCCAGTGTGGGATTTCCCTGCTCCTGGAAGCGGGGAGAGCTTCCCCCAGCCCAGTGTGGGATTTCCCTGCTCCTGGAAGCGGGGAGAGCTTCTCCCAGCCCAGTGTGGGATTTCCCTGCTCCTGGAAGCGGGGAGAGCTTCCCCCAGCCCAGTGTGGGATTTCCCTGCTCCTGGAAGCGGGGAGAGCTCCCTTGGGAGTGGTGCCACGTGGTGACCTGGCCCTGTTCCGCAGGGTTCTGCACGGCCAAGGGGGACCTCATCAGCTCCATCCTTTACCCCAAACCCGTGAGCTTCAAGTTCTACAAGGACGCTGTGAAGTTCGTGATGTTCCTGGCTGTCCTGGGTAGGTCCGGGCCTGGAGCCGCATCCCAGAGCCCCCAAATCCCATGGAATGGTGGGACCCCCCCATGCTGCGCCTGCACTTTGTAACCGCGCCCGTTGTCCCCGGCACAGCGCTCATCGGCACCGTGTACAGCATCCTCATCCTGGTTAGGAACCAGGTAGGGCCCTGGGAGCGGGAGAATCCCCCGGGATCCATCGGGCGTGCGGGATTCCCACCCCTCTCCCTCCTCCTCCCCTCCCAGGTCCCCGTGGGACAAATCATCATCCGCGCCCTGGACCTGGTCACCGTCATCGTGCCGCCGGCGCTGCCGGCCGCCATGACCGTGGGCACCATCTACGCCCAGAACCGGCTGAAGAAGCAGGGCATCTTCTGCATCAGCCCGCCCCGCATCAACCTGGCCGGGAAGCTGCGCCTGGTCTGCTTCGACAAGGTGAGCCGGGCCCGGCCGGCCGGGCACCGCCGGCCCCGGGGATCGTCCGGCCCCACCGCCGGCCCCGGATGAGCCCCACCGCCGGCCCCGGGGTCTCGTCCGGACCCACCGCCGGCCCCGGGGCTCATCCGGACCCACCGCCGGCCCCACCACCGGCCCCGGGGCTCATCCGGACCCACCGCCGGCCCCGGGGCCTTGTCTGGCCCCACCGCCGGCCCCGGGGATCGTCCGGCCCCACCGCCGGCCCTGGGGACTCATCCGGCCCCACCGCCGGCCCCGGGGCCTCGTCCGGCCCCACCGCCGGCCCCAGGGCCTCGTCCGGCCCCACCGCCAGCCCCGGGGATCGTCCGGCCCCACCGCCAGCCCCGGGGCTCGTCCGGACCCACCGCGCTCTGCCCGCAGACGGGGACGCTGACCGAGGAGGGGCTGGACGTGTGGGGTGTGGTGCCCCTGGAGGGACAGCGCTTCCTGCCCATGGTGCGTGAGCCCCGCTGCCTGCCCGCCGGGGCCCTGCTCTACGCGCTGGCCGCGTGCCACGCCGTGTCGCCGCTGCGGGGACAGCTCGTCGGGGACCCCGTGGACCTCAAGATGCTGGAATCCACCGGCTGGGTGAGGAGGGGGCTGTGGGTCCGGAACCCTGCCGGGACGGGGGGTGTAGGATCCTCTGCGGGGTGCATGAGCTCAGCAGCGCTTTGGGGTCTCGGTTTCAGCGCCTGGAGATGACGGAAGAGGAGGAAGGGGAGCTCCCGGCGTCCCAGCAGTTCGGGATGAAGGTCTTGGCTGTGGTGAGACCTCCGCCGGAGGAGGAGCAGCCGCGGGACAGGGTAATCCCACGGGGCGGCTTCCCGCGTTCCCGCCTCCTGGAGAAATCCCGCCCGGGCCTGACGCCCGCCCGCTCCCCACAGAAGCACCAGGCCCCCGTGGGGATCCTGCGGCGTTTCCCGTTCTCCTCCTCCTTCCAGAGGATGAGCGTCCTGGTGAAGCTGCCCGGGGAAGCCTCGGCCCACGCCTACGTCAAGGGCGCCCCGGAGATGGTGGCCAGTCTGTGCAGGAAGGAAACTGGTTCGTACTGGGAGACGGGGCTCAGCGTCCCCGCAGCTCATCCCCCTGGGAATGATCCTCAGGAGCGCCGTGGGGCAGCTCCCAAAGGCTTTGGAGTGGCTGCAGCCACATGGAGGGGAGGAAAACGGGAACCAGAAGATGGGGAATGGGGCTGGGGGCTTCCTCCAGCTCAGGGTGAGAGCTCCAGGCTCCTGGAGGTGGGGAGAGCTTCCCCCAGCCCAGTGTGGGATTTCCAGGCTCCTGGAGGTGGGGAGAGCTTCCCCCAGCCCAGTGTGGGATTTCCAGGCTCCTGGAAGTGGGGAGAGCTTCCCCCAGCCCAGTGTGGGATCTCCAGGCTCCTGGAAGTGGGGAGAGCTTCCCCCAGCCCAGTGTGGGATTTCCAGGCTCCTGGAAGTGGGGAGAGCTTCCCCCAGCCCAGTGTGGGATTTCCCTGCTCCTGGAAGTGGGGAGAGCTTCCCCCAGCCCAGTGTGGGATTTCCCTGCTCCTGGAAGTGGGGAGAGCTTCCCCCAGCCCAGTGTGGGATCTCCAGGCTCCTGGAAGTGGGGAGAGCTTCCCCCAGCCCAGTGTGGGATTTCCAGGCTCCTGGAAGTGGGGAGAGCTTCCCCCAGCCCAGTGTGAGATTTCCAGGCTCCTGGAAGCGGGGAGAGCTTCCCCCAGCCCAGTGTGGGATTTCCAGGCTCCTGGAAGTGGGGAGAGCTTCCCCCAGCCCAGTGTGGGATCTCCAGGCTCCTCGAGGAGCAGCTGCTCACGAGCACCCCAAGCCCTGGAGCTCCGTGTCCCCTCTCCGGAGCCGGGCTTCCCTCAGGAGCTGTTCTGGCCTCGCTTTTCCAGTGCCCCCGGATTTCTCCCGGATGCTCCGGCTCTACACCACCGACGGGTTCCGGGTGCTGGCCCTGGCCTGCAAAGCCCTGGGCACAGTGGCCACCTTCGAGGAGGCCCTGCAGCTCCCCAGGTTGGTGCCAGCGCTGCCTCTCTCCACCTCCTCGCTGGCTCCCAGCGTTTCCCGGGATGCCCCGCAGGGATTGAAACCCTAATCCATCCCGGAGGAATTCCCGGCTGCCTCCCAGATGGGTTTTTCCCTGTTCACACCCCTCGATGCTCCCTGCTGGCGTTGACGAGGTGATGAAAGGCTCCTTGTCTCCCTCCAGGGACTCCGTGGAGAGCGGCCTGAGCTTCCTGGGCTTCCTGGTGATGAAGAACGTCCTGAAGCCGGAGTCGGCTCCGGTGATCCACCTGCTGAGGAGCGCCAACATCCGCCCCGTCATGGTGACAGGTGGCCCTGGGGGCAGCGGGGTCCGGGGCACACGGACAGTGCTGGGCGGGGTGCGAGGGGGAAGGACCTTCCCACCCAGAATCCCACCCAGAATCCCACCCAGAATCCCTCCAGGGACCCCAGCAGGGGTCCCAGCAGGAATCCGTGGCCCGGAGCAGCCTCCTGGATCCCGGCTTTGTGCATCCCTGCCCTCGGCACGCAGGATTTGCTGTGGGCTCGGGGTGTGGAGGTTTTTCGGGTGGGAGAACTCGTCGTGCTGCTGCCCATCCTCTAAGTACCGGCGTGTTCTAAATCCCGAATTTCGTGGCCAATGGGGGGGGGGGGGGGGGGGTGCAGAGTCACCTCCAGGTGTTTTCCAGGCAGGAAAACAGGATTTGAACCCACTTTCCTTTGGGGCAGGGCAGACAGGAGGTTTTGGGGGAAAGAAGGGGGAAGCAAAGCCCCCGCGTAGCTGCGGTGGCCGGGAGAGGGGACACGGCCGCTTCGGGCTGCTCCTCTTGGCCTGGAAATTCCAAACGCTCATTCCTGGTCCCCCCACGTGTCCCTGGCAGGGGACAACATGCTGACAGCCATGAACGTGGCACGCGGGTGCCGCATGGTGGAGCCCAGGGAGGGCGTGATCTTCGTCACGGCCTCGCCGCCCGGCCACGGCAAACCCGCCGCCCTCAAGTTCGTCCTGGCCGAGCATTCCCAGGGCGAGGAGCAGCCCGAGGTGAGAGCCCGGGACACCTTGTGGGAGCCCAGACTGCCCAGTCACCCTGCAGGGTTTTCGTGGGATCCCGGAATTCCAGGGTGGTTTGGGTTGGGAGGGAGCTTAAAGCTCGTCCTGTGCCACGGTCCAGGGGTGCTCCAGCCTGGCCCTGGGCACTGCCAGGGCTCCAGGGGCAGCCACAGCTGCTCTGGGCACCCTGTGCCAGGGCTTGCCCACCCTCCCAGCCAGGAATCCCTTCCCAATATCTAAGAAATGGAGTCCCTCGAGTCCGGCTTTCTCCGCAGTCCGGGAATTGCAGAATCCCAGAACGGTTTGGGTTGGCGAGGACCTCGGAGCTCGTCCCATTCCATGGGCAGGGGCACCTTCCACCCCCCGGGAGCTGCAGCCCGGCCTGGGGCGCTGCCAGGCTGGGAGTGCGGCAGCAGTGCTCTGTGCTGCTGCTGCCCTTCACGCATCCCTGCTCCGGGAGAGCTCAGCCGCTCCTCCCTTTCCTGGGAGCCCATCCGGCAGGGACGGCAGCTCCAAACACCTCCAGGCTGGGCGTGGGGGGCTGGCTCAGCCCGGCCCTGTACCCCAAACAGCCCCACGGGTGTGCCTGGCGCTGGGGTTCCAGGGAGCCGCGGCTGCGGGCGGGCCCGGCCCGGCTCCGGGGGCTCCGCAGAGCTGCAGAGCTGCAGAGCTGGAGCTGCAGAGCTGGAGCTGCTCTCCCGCAGGGCCTGCAGCAGCAGCAGCGCGACGGCTCCTCCCTCCCGCCCCGGCACTGCCACTTCGCCCTCAACGGGAAATCCTTCCAGGTGGTCTGTGAGCACTTCGCCGACCTCCTGCCCAGGGTGAGTCCGGCCAGGAACCCTCTGGAGGGGCTGGGAATCCTCCAGTGGGGCTGGGAATCCTCTGGAGGGGCTGGGAAACCTCCGGAGGGGCTGGGAATCCTCCAGTGGGGCTGGGAATCCTCTGGAGGGGCTGGGAATCCTCTGGTGGGGCTGGGAATCCTCTGGTGGGGTTGGAAATCCTCCAGTGGGGCTGGGAATCCTCTGGTGGGGTTGGAAATCCTCCAGTGGGGCTGGGAATCCTCCAGTGGGGCTGGGAATCCTCCGGAGGGGCTGGGAACCCTCTGGTGGGGTTGGGAATCCTCTGGTGGCGTTGGGAACCCTCCGGAGGGGCTGGGAATTCTCTGGAGGGGTTGGGAATCCTCTGGTGGGGTTGGGAACCCTCCAGTGGGGTTGGGAACCCTCCATCCGTTTGACCTCTCCATGGTTTCCCACTGCGCCCTCACAGCCCCAAACCAGAGCTCCCTGCGGGTGTTCCTTTGGCCGGTGTGGCATTCCCAGTGCCCTGCTGGCCATTCCCAGTGCCCTGCTGGCCATTCCCAGTGCCTTACTTGCCATTCCCAGTGCCCTGCTGTCCATTCCCATCTCCCTGCTGGCCATTTCCATCACCCTACTGGACACTCCCAGTTCCCTGCTGGCCATTCCTGGTGCCCTGCCGACCATTCCCAGTGCCCTGCCAGCCATTCCCATCACCCTGCCGGCCATTCCCAGTGCCCTGCCAGCCATTCCCATCACCCTGCCAGCCATTCCCATCACCCTGCCGGCCATTCCCAGTGCCCTGCCAGCCATTCCCATCACCCTGCCGGCCATTCCCATCACCCTGCCGGCCATTCCCAGTGCCCTGCCGGCCATTCCCAGTGCCCTGCCGTCCATTCCCAGTGCCCTGCTGTCCATTCCCATCTCCCTGCTGGCCATTCCCAGTGCCCTGCTGGCCATTCCCATCACCCTGCCAGCCATTCCCAGTTCCCTGCTGGCCATTCCCATCACCCTGCTGGCCATTCCCAGTTCCCTGCTGGCCATTCCCATCACCCTGCTGGCCATTCCCAGTGCCCTGCCGCCCATTCCCAGTGCCCTGCCGGCCATTCCCATCACCCTGCCTGCCATTCCCAGTGCCCTGCCGGCCATTCCCAGTTCCCTGCCGGCCATTCCCATCACCCTGCCTGCCATTCCCAGTGCCCTGCCGGCCATTCCCAGTTCCCTGCCAGCCATTCCCATCACCCTGCCGGCCATTCCCATCACCCTGCCAGCCATTCCCATCACCCTGCCGGCCATTCCCAGTGCCCCACTGGCCATTCCCAGTGCCCTGCCGGCCATTCCCATCACCCTGCCGGCCATTCCCAGTGCCCCGCTGGCCATTCCCAGTGCCCTGCCGGCCATTCCCAGTGCCCTGCCGCCCATTCCCATCACCCTGCCAGCCATTCCCAGTGCCCTGCCAGCCATTCCCAGTGCCCCGCTGTCCATTCCCATCACCCTGCCGGCCATTCCCAGTGCCCTGCTGGCCATTCCCAGTGCCCTGCCGCCCATTCCCAGTTCCCTGCCGGCCATTTCCATCACCCTGCCGGCCATTTCCATCACCCTGCCGGCCATTCCCATCACCCTGCCGGCCATTCCCAGTGCCCCGCTGGCCATTCCCAGTGCCCTGCTGTCCATTCCCATCTCCCTGCCGGCCATTCCCAGTGCCCCACTGGCCATTCCCAGTGCCCCGCTGGCCATTCCCAGTCCCCGCTGGCCATTCCCATCTCCCTGCCGGCCATTCCCAGTGCCCCGCTGGCCATTCCCAGTGCCCTGCCGGCCATTCCCAGTGCCCCACTGGCCATTCCCAGTGCCCCGCTGGCCATTCCCAGTCCCCGCTGGCCATTCCCATCTCCCTGCTGGCCATTCCCAGTGCCCTGCCGGCCATTCCCAGTGCCCCGCTGGCCCCCAGCCCCTCGGGGCCGGCCGTGCCGCGGCGCTGACGGCCCTGCCCGCTTCCAGATCCTGCTTCAGGCCACGGTGTTGGCGCGCATGCTGCCCGAGCAGAAGGCGCAGCTGGTGAGCCGCCTGCAGGAGCTCGAGTAAGGCCCAGGCCGGGATCGGGGGCTCCTCCTGGGGATCCGGAATGGTTTCCGCCGGGAGACGCCTCAGACCTGCCCCGGCTGCGCCCGCGCCGCGGGAGGGGACATTCGCACCAGGGAGCTCCAGCCTGGAGCGGGGCATCCGCGGGAGCGTGGGTCCCTCAGGGGCGTGGGGTCCCTTTGCCCCGATCCCTGAGGAACGTGGGGTCCCTTTGCCCCAATCCCTGAGGGGCGTGGAGTCCCTGAGGGGCGTGGGGTCCCTTTGCCCCGATCCCTGAGGGGCGTGGAGTCCCTGAGGGGCGTGGGGTCCCTTTGCCCCGATCCCTGAGGAACGTGGGGTCCCTTTGCCCCGATCCCTGAGGAACGTGGGGTCCCTTTCCTGCACTCCCTGTGGAACGTGGGGTCCCTGAGGAACGTGGAGTCCCTTTCCCTCATTCCCTGAGGAACGTGGGTCCCTTTCCCCCATTCCCTGAGGAACATGGGATCCCTTTCCCCCAATCCCTGAGGAACATGGATCCCTTTCCCCCAATCCCTGAGGAACATGGATCCCTTTCCTGCACTCCCTGAGGAACATGGATCCCTTTCCTGCACTCCCTGAGGAACGTGGGTCCCTTTCCCCCATTCCCTGAGGAACGTGGGGTCCCTTTCCCGCATTCCCTGAGGGATGTGGGGTCCCTTTCCCCCAATCCCTGAGGAACATGGATCCCTTTCCCCCAATCCCTGAGGAACGTGGGGTCCCTTTCCCCCATTCCCTGAAGGACGTGGATCCCTTTCCCCCAATCCCTGAGGAACGTGGATCCCTTTCCCCCAATCCCTGAGGAACGTGGGGTCCCTTTCCCCCATTCCCTGAAGGACGTGGATCCCTTTCCCCCAATCCCTGAGGAACGTGGGGTCCCTTTCCCCCATTCCCTGAAGGACGTGGATCCCTTTCCCCCAATCCCTGAGGAACGTGGGTCCCTTTCCTGCACTCCCTGAGGAACGTGGGATCCCTTTCCCCCAATCCCTGAGGAACGTGGGTCCCTTTCCCCCAATCCCTGAGGAACGTGGATCCCTTTCCCCCATTCCCTGAAGGACGTGGATCCCTTTCCCCCAATCCCTGAGGAACGTGGGTCCCTTTCCTGCACTCCCTGAGGAACGTGGGATCCCTTTCCCCCAATCCCTGAGGAACGTGGATCCCTTTCCCCCAATCCCTGAGGAACGTGGATCCCTTTCCTGCACTCCCTGATGAGCGTGGGGTCCCTGAGGAACGTGGGGTCCCTTTCCCCCAATCCCTGAGGAATGTGGATCCCTTTCCTGCACTCCCTGAGGAGCGTGGGATCCCTTTCCCCCAATCCCTGAGGAGCGTGGATCCCTTTCCCCCAGTCCCTGAGGAATGTGGATCCCTTTCCCGCATTCCCTGAGGAACGTGGGTCCCTTTCCCCCATTCCCTGAGGGATGTGGGGTCCCTTTCCCCCAATCCCTGAAGGGCGTGGGGTCCCTTTCCCCCAATCCCTGAGGAACGTGGGGTCCCTTTCCCGCAGCTACTGCGTGGGGATGTGCGGGGATGGTGCCAACGACTGCGGGGCGCTGCGGGCGGCCGACGTGGGCATCTCCCTGTCCGAGGCCGAGGCGTCCGTGGCCTCGCCCTTCACCTCCCGCGTGGCCACCATCGAGTGCGTGCCCAGGGTCATCCGGTGAGCGCGGGGCAACCCCGGGAACGCCGCTGACCCCCTCGGGAGAGCTCCCGGGGAGGGGGCGGCCGGTGGGTGACCCCGTGTCCCCCCGCAGGGAGGGCCGGTGCTCCTTGGTCACCTCCTTCGGGGTCTTCAAGTACATGGCCCTGTACAGCCTGGTGCAGTTCGTGTCCGTGCTGCTGCTCTACACCGTGAGTGCCGCCCCAAATCCCCGCTTTTCCCCGGGAATTCCCCGGCATCGCCTCACCCCGCCTGCCCCTCTCCTCCTCCCCAGATCAACACCAACCTGAGCGATTTCCAGTTCCTCTTCTTCGACCTGGTCATCACCACCACGGTGGCCGTGCTGATGGGGCGCACGGGGCCGGCGCCGGCGCTGGGCGTGCGGCGCCCGCAGGGGGCCCTGATCAGCGGCCTGGTGCTGGGCAGCCTCGTGCTGCAGACGGCGCTGCTCGTCGCCGTGCAGGTCCTCAGCTACTTCGTCACCGTCTCGCAGAGCTGGTGAGGCGCCCGAAATCGGGGAACCGGGAATTCCGAGCTTGGAAAAGGCCAAGCGCCAGCCCCAGTTCGCCGCTGAAGCCCGAGTGCCGCGTGCAGGGGTGTTCCGGGCACTTGCTGGCGATTCCAGCGAGGCTGTTCCAGTGCTTTGCAGCCCTTCCCGTGCTGGAATTCTTCCCAGGATCCCATCTAAACCTCCCCTGCTCCCCGTGGGTTTGGGGATGGGAGCGGCGCCGCGGTTGTGGCAGAGCCCAGGGTTTGTCCGGGGCTTTGGGGTCTGGCAGCAGACGGGGAACCATGGAGTGTCCTCAGCTGGGGGATCATCCGGGAGTCCAGCCCCTGGCCCTGCACACCCCAACAACCCCACCCTGGGCACCCCTGGCAGCGCTATCCAAACACTCCTGGAGCTCTGGCAGCCTCGGGGCTGTGCCCATTCCCTGGGGAGCCTGGGCAGTGCCCAGCACCCTCTGGGGAAGAACCTTTCCTGATATCCAACCTAAACCCTCCCCTGGCACAGCTCCCATTCCCAAGGGATCCATCCCTGGTCCCAGAGCAGAGACTGGAGCTGCTCCTGGCCCCTCCACTCACGAGGAAGTCGTGACTTCGATGGAGGACGAGGGCGGTGTCCAGGCCCTCCCGGCTGACCCCGTGCCCTGTCCCCTGGCGCAGGTTCGTGCCCCTGAACAGCACGGTGACGGCGCCCCAGAACCTGCCCAACTACGAGAACACCGTCCTGTTCTGCGTCAGCGGCTTCCAGTACCTCATCCTGGCCGTGGCCATGTCCAAGGGACACCCCTTCCGAGAGCCGCTCTACACCAACGGTGGGGACACCGCCAGCCACCGCCCTCCTCCTCCTCCTCCTCCTCCTCCTCCTCCTCCTCCTCCTCCTCCTCCTCCTCCTCCTCCTCCTGCTGCTGCTGCTGCTCACCCGTCCCCTCTCGCCCCCAGTGCTCTTCCTGCTCGTGCTCGTCCTGCTCTTCGGCCTGATGATCTGGCTGACCCTGTACCCGCTGGGCTTCCCCAAATCCCTGCTGAAGCTCCAGGCCATCGAGGATTTCAACTTCAAGCTGCTCCTCCTGGGCATCGCCGCCCTCAACTTCTTCGCCGCCTTCGTGCTGGAGGTGGGTCCGGGGGGGCTTTGGGGTCCTCCTGGAGCTGTCTGGGGTGGGCACAGGGCTCTCCTTCCCTCCCCCTGCCCTGATTCCCTCCCCGTTCCGGCCCCAGACCGCCCTGGATCACGGCTTGCTCGGCTGCTTCCGAAGGCTGCGCCGGAAAAAAGCCTCCAAGAAGCTTTTCAAGAGGCTGGAGAAGGAGCTGAGCCAGCAGCAGCCGGGCTGGCCGCCCCTGGACCAGCCGCTGTTCGCCACGCCCAGGATGTCCCTCGCCGTGAGATAGCAGTGCCAGCCGTGCCCGCCTGCCCCCGCCTCAGACACTTCCTTAATTTATTGATCCCAGAAAAAGCAGGGATGTGGCAGGCGGGCGGGATCCCTCGGCATCGCGGACATGAATCCCATGGCCACGGTGCTCCCATGGCCACACTGATCCCATGGCCACAGTGGTCCCACAGCTACAGCCCATGGCCACGGTGCTCCCATGGCCACACTGATCCCATGGCCACAGTGGTCCCATGGCCACGGTGGTCCCATGGCTACGGCCCATGGCCACACTGATCCCACGGCCATGCTGACCCCATGGCCATGGTGGTCCCATGGCTATGGCCCATGGCCACACTGATCCCACGGCCACACTGATCCCATGGCCACGGTGGTCCCATGACCACGGTGGTCCCATGGCTACGGCCCATGGCCACACTGATCCCACGCCCACACTGATCCCACGCCCATACTGATCCCATGGCCACGGTGGTCCCATGGCTACAGCCCATGGCCACGCTGACCCCATGGCCATGGTGCTCCCACGGCCACTCTGACCCCATGGCCATGGTGGTCCCACAGCTACAGCCCACGGCCAAGCTGATCCCATGGCCATGGTGGTCCCATGGCTACGGCCCATGGCCACGCTGACCCCATGGCCATGGTGGTCCTATGGCCATGCTGATCCCACGGCGACACTGATCCATCCCGTGGCCACGCTGACCCCATGGCCATGGTGGTCCCACAGCCACTCTGGCCCCATGGACACGGTGCTCCCACAGCCACGCTGACCCTGTGGCCGCGCTGACCCTGTGGCCATGGTGCTCCCGCAGCCACGCTGACCCCGTGGCCACAGCCCAGAGGAGCAGGAACGGGGCAGAAGATCCAGAGGAGGAAGAGGAGCATCCAGCCCGGCCCTTCCCGCAGGGTTTCTCCCGCTCCCGCCGGCCACCGGGGCTGCTGTGGCCTCTCGTGGCCGGCCCAGCCGCCGGGCAGGGGTCCCCGCTGTCCCCGGCGCCCCCGGCTCTGTGTCACTGTGAAGCCCCTCCCCGTGCCCCCGTCCCCTCTAG
Source organism: Corvus hawaiiensis (assembly GCF_020740725.1). Taxonomy (NCBI): domain Eukaryota; kingdom Metazoa; phylum Chordata; class Aves; order Passeriformes; family Corvidae; genus Corvus; species Corvus hawaiiensis. The sequence continues at coordinate 7,876,337 of NC_063234.1, forward strand.
ATGTGTAGGGAGTTTACAGTCCCCGTTCCCGGCTTGCCAACGATGCTGCTCCATCCCCAGCGCGCCCCAGGGCCCTTCTCCGCTCGGAATGCTCGGGCAGAGCTCCTCTGCTCTGGGATGGGGCCTCTCTAGCATTACAGACCCCACAAATTCTCTATTTTTTAACTCTCCTCCCACGCCCCGGCGTGCGGGAGCCGTCGGGTTCCGGACGGGGCTATCACGGGCCTTGTCTAATAAATTAACATTTATTTTCCTGGCTCCTCGTCTGCACTGCTCGCTGGGGGCGGATTCGGGATGGCACCGGTGCGGATCTGTGCGGGACGGGGCGCCGGGAGGAGGCTTCGGGCTCGCTGGGAAACGCTGGGCTCGATGCTCGAAAGCAGGGCCCGGAGCCAGGGATGACACCGCCGGGATTCCTGCAGCCCGAACCGAGCTGGAGAGCCTCTCTCCAGCTGGAATTTCCTAGAAAACAACAGTAATCGCTGGAAAAGCCCAGGTGTCCTAGCCAAGGCCTGGGGAAGGCGGGAGACGGAGACGAGCAGCGGCTCCCCGGGCGGGGGGGGCTGTGCTGCCCGCACCCCCTGCCCGGCTTTTCCAGCTGCCTGCGGGATCCCGGGCTGGTTCCTGCAGGGATTTGCTTCCATGGAAAGTCTGAACCCCCTCCGAGCGCCGGCGGCGCCTCTCTGCCCTCCGGGAGCTGGGGATTAGATCAGGAAATGAGGCACAAGCAGAGGTAAGAGGTTTCCTGCAGGCCCGGCCAAGGCTGCAGCTGTTAACCCAGGCTTCCCGAGCCGCACAATCCCTCCACGCTCGCACAGCCCTCGCGGGGTTTTGCCCTTTCTTGGCGGTTTTCAAAGCAAAAGCACCCAGGAGCCGCTTCCCCTCGGATGGGGCGGGAGGGTGTCACTTAATTTAATTTGATTTGATTTAACGATTGACAGGCAGCTCCTGCCCCTGGGTGGAGGCTGGCAGGGCTGGCGTGAGGGTAACGCTGGAGCTTGGTGGGAGCAGCTGAGGTGGTTTTGGGGTGCTTTGGACGGTTTTATCCATCCCTCAGCCTGGCAAACCAGGCTGGAGAGGAGCTGGCAGCCCCTTCCAGCCCCGGCCGCCTCTCGTCCTGCTCGGAAAATCCGCTTTTTCCTGGGTTTTGCAGCTCCCGGGCCCTGTCTTGGTGCTCAGCCCGCGGCGCAACCCAGCGCGGGCTGGCTGGGATCCAACCCCACGGGAGCGAGCCCGACCTCCTCCGCTCTGCCCCGTTCCCGTCTCCAGAGACCTCCTCCCTCCCCCCGCGCCCTCCCTGTGCTCCTTTGCTGGGTTTTCACCCCAAACCCGCCGCATTCGTCCCCCGCCTCCGGCTCTGGCTCCGTGCCGAGCTCGGGGGGGTTTGGGGATCATCCCCATCCCGCCGGGATCCCCCGGAACGCGCCGGGAGCGGGGAAAAGGGGGCCCCGGGGGCTGCGGAGCCTCCAGCAGCTCCAGTTTGGGTGGGAAAAGCGGGATTTGGGTCCTTTTTCCCGCTCCATGCCGGGGCTGCAGCATCCTCGCTGCTGGGGGGGAGCGGGAGCGGCCAGCGCCGGGCCTGCATCGGGAGGGGTGATGAGATCCCAGCATCCCAGATTTTGGGGGTGATGGGGTTGGTTTGGTTTTTTTTCCTCCCAGAAAAATTCCCCGAGCTGCTCCTTCCCTCCCTCCCTCCCTCCGGCAGCACCAGCCCCGGCCCGCTCCGTGCGGGAGCCGCGCGGGATCCTCCTCCCTGCTCTCTTTTCCAAGGGTTTAAAACTCATCCCACCGGGAGAAAAAAAACCCCAAAAACAACAGCCCAGCCCTGCCGGCGGCGCCCACGGCAGCGGCGCGTTCTCCCCGATGGGCGCTTGGGGTTATTCCCGGCTTTCCCCCTCCCCGCAGCGCGGGAGGAGGAAGGGGCCGGCTCAGGTGTGGCTTTAGGACCCAGCGGATCCCCCGTGCTGGAGGTAGGAGGTGGTTTTTTTTGGGTTTTTTGGGGTTTTTTTTGACTCTCATTGCAAGAGTTTTGGGGAAGCGGAGAGAGGAGAGCGCGGCGGCGGGCGAGGGCAGAGCCGGCACTAACTGGTAAGGAGCGGGCGAGGGAAACCCCCCTAAATCCCGGGAATTCCGGGGGCCATCCCCCCCCCTGCAGCAAACGGGGCTGAGCCCCCATTTCGGGGCTTTGTGAAACCACCTTAAAACTTCCAGCGGCTGGGAGCTGGGAAAAAAAAAGCTGTTTTCAACTTTTTAACCTCAAAAAGCCAAAGCCCCCCTTGGTTTTGGGGGTGCTGAGGGAACGGCAGCCGCGGGGGGAGGGGGCCCTTCTTTGAGGCCTGACAGTTGCTGGACATTTTTAACCACTTCCAAAAAGCCTAAAAATACCCCAAAGCCTGGAGGAAGCCCGGGGTTTGTTTGGTTTGGGGTTGTTTTTTTTTTTTATTTTCCGTCCTGGAAAGAGATGGCAGAAAAGGGATCTTTTATCCCGATTTATTTTGGGGGACGGGCCCCTGAGGGAAAGGTGATGTGTGAAAACGGGGATCGGGGCACCGAGTTCTTCACCTCTGGTCGGGGGCCAAAAAAAATTGGAATCCTTTAATATTCCCTTTGTTCTCCCACTCTCTGGCGACGGGAAGGCTTAAAGGAAAAAAAAAAAAAAAGGGGGAAGAAAAAAAAGAAAAGAAAAGGAAAATGGGAAAAAAAAAAAAGAAAAAAAGCTGGGGGAGGGGGGAAAGGCTGGGGGAAGGTGGGGTTTAGCAGAATGAAAGGGACTGTGGTGTTCTTGCTGCGGGGTTGATTGTTCCCAGATGTGCAGTTGCAAAAACATCTGGCGCGGTCGGAGCCGCCGGACCCCTGCGCCGAGGGAGCGGAGTTTGGGAAGGGGGAGCGGCCGGAGCGGGGGGGACGGGGCTGGGGGCGGCTTCATCCCCTCCTCGGTGGCGTTGGGGTGAAGGGGGACACGGTGGGGACACGGTGGGGACACCGAGGGGACACGGTGGGGACAGCGTGGGGACATCGCGGGGACACGGTGGGGACATCGCGGGGACACCGAGGGGACACCGTGGGGACACCGTGGGGACATCGTGGGGACACCGTGGGGACACCGTGGGGACACCGTTGGGAC
>NC_063234.1:8507363-8696975 GCF_020740725.1 Corvus hawaiiensis
GTGCTTGATCGTGCCGAGGGGACTCAGAGCCCTCCTGCCTGAGCTCCTGCTCCCTGCCTGCCTCCATCACAGGGGGCTCCCTGCTGCCAGCTCTGCTTTTGTCCCTGGTTCCCAGTGTCCAGCCCCTCATGTTGGCACTGGCGTCCCTCATCCCGTGCCCATCAGCCCAAGGGATCTTATATATGTGTGTATATATACACACACACACACACACACACACACACGTAGCCAGTGGGTAAATGCACGCCGTGGGTGGCCTGTGGGTACATATATAATTACACAGAATAGCTGGCAGTGGCTGCGTCCGTGCATGGGAAGGTGCATTTAACATCCCCAGTGAATTCCCTGTTCTGTGGCACGCAGAGGGACTTTGCCTCTGCCCATGCCATTGGGATCCGGCCCTGCTCTCACTTCAAAAACCCTGAAATTCGGTGCTTGAGCAGCCGGGAGGTGACCTGGAGTGGTTCAAGACTGGGAAGGGCAATTCCCGAAGCCGATGTCTGGGGTGGTGTCCTGGACAGGCTGTGGCATTGAGGTCTGCCATGGGAAATTGCTCCCATTCCTCGATACCCTGGAACACACCTCGTCCTGTGCCAGGCTGCTCTGTAGCACAAGGGGCAGGTGGTTCCTTCCTCCCCAGAATGGGGACGGTCCATCCCACAACTTCTTCAGGCTGGGGTAGCTGTTGGGATGCTACATTCTGGTGGGGACCAGGATCCCCTTTCTCTGTGTGCTGCCCACCTGCCACTGGGGAGCTCAGGGTGTGTTTGAAACCTGGGGCAGCGAGTGTGAGGAGGAGGAGGAGGAAGAGGAGGAAGGCTCATCGCCCCCAAATCCTGCCACCCCCCAAAGCTTTTGGGGATGCACTTTGCTGGAGGCATCGCTCTAGTTTCTCCTGGAATCCTGGCCATGGCCTGGTTTATTTTGGAGCCAGAACTCCTGGGGGCCCCCTCCCATACATCCTATCGGGGTTCCATAGATGCTTACCCCTCATGCCCCCATAATGGGATTTGCCAGGATGGTGATGCCTGGTCATGCTGGGCCGTTCTGCTGGGATCATCTTCTTGCTGCCCCATTCCAGCTGTTTCCCATTACCCAAAGATGGATTTAGAATTAATTTCCCCCAGTGCCTTTAAGCGTCTCCATAAATCTCCCAGCCCTGCTGATTCCTGAACCCTGCTGAGCCGCTCCTGGGTGTCACAGGAGCTTCACTTGGCTTTGGAGGCGTATTTTGGGGGGGATTCAGCTGGGATTGGGGTTGGGTTCGATTTGCTGCTGTGCTTGCCCTCTCCCATGGCAGTGTCCCATCCACCTCTAATCCCTCCTGGATGGGAGAAATACTTCCAGAGCTTGGGAGATTTGGGGGTTTTCCCCAAATTTCAGCTTCCTCCTTTTCCAAATTGTGTCCTAGCACACTCACCAGTGTTTTGTGGTCTTGGAGGCAGGCAGGTGCTTGGTGTCCCCCTAATCCTACAGGAGTTTTCATCTGGGAAGATGCTTGGGGGATTCCCCCAGCCCTGGCCCACCCCCCCCCCCCCCCCCCCCCCCCCGCTCCCTGCCTTTGCTCAGAGTCTGGGTCTTGCTTTTTGGGGGAATGATGGTTGGTTTTGGGGGCTTGAGGTGGAAGGGCAGGGGGGGGCCGTGTGGCAGCCAGTGATGCTCCATAACCACCCCCCCTCTCTCCCCAGGATGGCGGAGCCTCGCTTCAACAACCCCTACTTCTGGCCGCCCCCCCCCCACCATGCCCAGCCAGGTAGGACCCCTGCACTGGGATTTTGGGAGGAGGGAGGATGAATGGACGTGGAGAACACCAAGGGGGAGGCTGGGGGTCCTGAGGGTCCTGGTTCCTCTGCCCTCACCCACCTCTCTGCCTTTCTCCCCCCTCAGCTGGACAACCTGGTCCTGATCAACAAAATCAAGGAGCAGTTGATGGCGGAGAAGATCCGCCCCCCGCACCTGCCCCCCCACCTCGGTGGCCTCCCAGCAGCCCCTCCTGGTGCCCCCGTCGCCCCGCCGAGAGCAGCCAGTCCATCATGTCCCTGCCAAAGCTGCAGCAGGTGCCGGGGCTGCACCCCCAGGCCGTGCCCCAGCCCGACGTGGCCCTGCATGCCCGGCACAGCCACCAGCACCGTCACAGGTACCCGTGACAGGTCCCTGCCACAGGTACCGCTGCTGGTCCCGCCAGTCTGGGGGCAGAGGGGGATGTGGGTCCCCTCAGAACTAATACTCTGTCATGCTGCCTGCTAGGGTTGGGGCTGGCGTCCCGCGCACCGGCCGTCAGCACCTCGGAGTCCAGCCCAGGAACGGGGACCACCACGCCCTCGACCCCCACCTCCACCAGCCAGAGCCGCCTCATCGCCTCCTCACCCACCCTAATCTCAGGAATCACCAGCCCCCCCCCTCCTCGACTCCATCAAGACAATCCAGGGCCATGGCTTGCTGGGAGCACCCAAGGCTGAGCGGGGCCGCAAAAAGATCAAGGCGGAAAATCCTTCGGGGCCGCCGGTGCTGGTGGTGCCCTACCCCATCCTGGCCTCAGGAGAGACGGCCAAAGAGGGGAAGACATACAGGTAGGCACACCCCCGCCCACTGTGGGGGCCGGGGCGATGGCGGGGGAGCCCCCCCCCACCCCAGCCCGGTCCCTGCGGGGTTCTCCCCCACACCCTCCCAGGTGTAAGGTCTGCCCCTTGACGTTCTTCACCAAGTCGGAGATGCAGATCCACTCCAAGTCACACACAGAGGCCAAGCCCCACAAGTGCCCCCACTGCTCCAAGTCCTTCGCCAACGCCTCCTACCTGGCCCAGCACCTGCGCATCCACCTGGGCGTCAAACCCTACCACTGCTCCTACTGCGAGAAGTCCTTCCGCCAGCTGTCCCCACCTCCAGCAGCACACCCGGTGAGGGCCCCGCCGAGGGGCTGGGGACACTTGTTCCCACTGGCCAGGGAGGGGGACAGGCGGGCACCCCACACCCACCATCTCTCCTGACATCCTTTATGGCCCTGCTCTGCTTGTTGGTCCTGCTGTCGTCTTCATCCCCTTCATCATCATCCCCCATCATCTCCAGCACCTTCACAGGCTCCACCACACTCATCACTCCCCACGATGCTCATCCATTCCCCCCCACACTGGATGTCCCCATTGCCTTTATCATCCCCCGCCACACCGTCCATTCCCCTCCACGCTCATCATTTTCAGCACGTCCATGGGCTCCACCACACTCATCATCTCCACCACCCACAGCCTTCATTGTCCCCCACCTTCGTAGTCTCCACTACTTCCATTGTCTCCACCAGCTTCTTTCTGACCACATTTACCATCTCCATCACCTTTATTGCCTCCACCATGCTCAGCCCCTCCCCACTGTGCTTGTTCCCCACCACTTTCTTCATCCCCACCATGCCCCCATGCACCTGCCATCTTCAGTGACCCCCACCATGGTCATCTGTCCATGCAGGCCAGTCCATCTCCTCCACACTCATCATCCCAACCACCTTCACAGTCTCCAGCACTTCCATCCTCTCCCAACCCCCCATCTCTCAGCCCCATGTCTCCCCCTTCTCCCCTGTCACCTCCTGGGGCACTGATGTCGCTGTGTCTATTGTGACCCTCCACTCCAATGTGACCCCGTGGGTGGGACCAGCACTGTCCCTGCTGGTGGAAGGGAGGTGACAATGACCCACGTGTGTGTCCCCAGAATCCACACCGGCGACAGACCCTACAAGTGCCCGCACCCCCGGCTGCGAGAAGGCCTTCACCCAGCTCTCCAACCTCCAGGTCAGTGTGGGGGATCCCAGGGCAAGGGGGGCACAGGGTCGCCATAGTCTCCCCCTGACTCCCTGTGTCCCCCCCAGTCCCACCAGCGCCAGCACAACAAGGACAAGCCCTACAAGTGCCCCAACTGCTACCGGGCGTACACGGACTCGGCCTCACTGCAGATCCACCTGTCTGCACACGCCATCAAGCACGCCAAGGCCTATTGCTGCAGCATGTGTGGCCGTGCCTACACCTCGGTGAGCACTGGGGATGCCCCCAAACCTGCCCCCAGCTCCCCCGGGCCCCCCGCTCACCCCCTGTATCCCCCCACAGGAGACCTATCTGATGAAGCACATGTCCAAACACACGGTGGTGGAGCACCTGGTCAGCCAGCACTCGCCGCAGCGGACGGAGTCGCCCGGCATTCCCGTACGGATCTCCCTCATCTAGGTGGGGAGGGGGACAGGACCCCCCCCAGCACGAGGAGGAGGGAGGAGGAGGAGGAGGTTACCCCCAGTGCCGCGGGCCGTGCCCGGGCCGTGCTCCTGCCTGGTTCCCGCAGGTTTGGTGACATCCAAAGACGGTTTCAGAGCACTTTGAATCTCTGCGGTTTGGTTTTCTTTGGGGGGGGGGCAGTAGGGGTGGGGGTGTCCCCCCCCACCAGGCCCCACCTCCCCCATTTTTGGATACAAATATATATATATATATATATATTTATTGGCCTAGAACTTGGTGCTGCTAAAAAACCAGAAATTCACCCCAAAAACGAACCGTGGATGGAGCAAAACGCAGCTGGGGGAGGGGGGGAAATCCCACCCCCCCCCCCCCCCCCACAGACTCTGGGCCCAAGCGCCTCCATTTGGGGTTGATTTTTAAATATTTTGGGGTTTTTTTGTGTTCTTTTGGGGTCGCTTTCAGGGGCGAAGCCGCGGGCAGAGCCGCGTCCCCCTGGGGCCAGACCCCCCCATTCCGCAGCCCCAGTTTTGGGGGGTTCGGGGGGTCCCCCTGCTTTGCCTTGTGCCTGCGTGTACATACCCCCTGTATAGAGCCGGGGGGGGCACTCCCCCCAAACTCATCTATATTCTGTACTTTTTGGTTCATTTTGGATATTAACTGTGTTATTTTTTATACACTTTTTAAGCCTTAACTCAGCGTTTCTTTGGGGTTTTTTGTTTTTTTTTCAGGGTGTTTTATTTACCTTTTATTAATTTTTAATCCCCCCTGTTATTTTTTACCCCCTCTATTATTTTTACCCCCCCATCCCCTTATTTTTTACCGCCCCATTATTTCCCCCCTCGATGTTGTACGATATCAATATTGTAACCTTTTTTGTCAGCATGTTAATACTGTGTAAATACGCCTCTTATACACTTAGCCCCTCCTTTTTTCTCCCCCTTCCCCCAAATTTTGGGGTTTTTTTATTTTCCCTCGCTGCCCAGCCAGGCCAGGCCTCCCTAGGACTAGTTGGTACCTTATTAAAAAAGGGGAAAAAAAGGAAAAAAAAAAAAAAAGAAAAGAGGAGAAAATGGACAAAAAGTTGCCTCCCTCCCTGTTGTCGCCACCCCCCCGTCCTGCATTGTGGTTCCTGGAGAAGCCGGGGGGGCCATGGCCTCAAAGTGTGGAAAAGGAGTGAAACCCCCCCCAGCCCAGCCCCTTTCCAAAAAAAGAGAATAAAAGAGAACAAAAAAAGACCAAAACGGGAATGAATGAAACTGGGGGGTTGTGTTTGGGGGGGGGAGGGGAAAGATGGGGGGAGGTGACTTCACTGTGGGGAGGTCTGGGGACACAGGCCTGGTCCCTGTGGGGCTGCAGGAGGGGAGGGTGAAGCCGTGGGCCATCCCCACCAGGGGGGTTGTCCCCAGAATTTCCCCAGGGAGGGGGTGGCAGTGCCTTGTCACCGGTGTTGCAGGGTGAAGGTAGTGACTCCTGGTCCTGGTGGGGGGACACCAGCTCTGGGGACGGCCCATTGTGGCCACCACTGCTGGGGACATCTCACTGTGGCCTGGTACACTTCATGGCCATGAACTCTGGTGAGACCCTCAGTATGGCCACCAACCCCAGGGAGAGCCAGCTGTGGCCACCACCCTGGGGGCCCTCCAGGAACCTGTCACCACCTCCAGGGACACCTCATCATGGCCCACCGCTCTGGGGTCACCACACTGTAGCCACCAGCCTCAGGGACATGGCACAGTGGGTACCATCTCCACGGCCACCAGCTCCAAGGATCTGTCACCACTGTGGCCACCAGCTCTGGGGACACCTCAGCATTGTGGTTATCAGCTTTTGGGACACCACTACAGACATCAGTGCTTGGGGACACTGCACCATGGCCATGTCACAACCACAGCCACCAGCTCTGGGGACACCTCAGTACAGATGCCACATCCAGGGGACCCCTCACCAGGCCTGGCATCTCCAGGGACATGCCACCATGTCCCCTCTTGTCCCCCTCCCCCTACTTTGGAACCCTGTGTCCCCCTAAGCACTGGGACTTGGGGGTCACCTGGAGATGTGGAGGGTCCCACTGTCACCACTGGCCCCTGGGAGGGGGACATCACGCCGCCCCCCCCCGCTTGGGGGGCAGCAGGGAACACAACACCAACCCTCTCCCCATTGCCCACAGGAGGTCCCACCACCCACGGTAGCACTTGGGGACATCCCTGAGTTGCTGCCTCAGTTTACAGGAGAAGAAATTTGGGGGTGGGAAGCAAAGAAAACTGGGAGGGTCTCAGGTTTTTTTTTCAGTGTTTATTAAAAACAAAAACAAAAAACAGGAAAAGGGGGGGTGGGGCCATGTGTTTTTTTCAAATTTTCTTTTTTTTTCTTAAAAAGACCATGCTGGCCGAGGGGGGGGGGGGGGGGGGGCCTTACCTGCCTGGGGGGGGGCCCTCCGCCATCCTCTGCTAAGGTGCCCCCAAAACAGCCCAGTGTGTGGGGGTGTGTGTGAACGGGGGGTGACGCCTCCTCTGCGCCCCCCACCTCTCCCTGACCCCCCTTTGCGGGGGAGTCTGAGCCCCCCCTGGGGCCCCAATCCCAGCTGGGGGAGGGAGCACACATTAAGGCAACCGTCCTGCTTGGCCCTGCTGACTGGGGGGGACATGGGGGGACACGTGGGGACCCCCCTCCCTGCTGGAGAAGGGGGGGTGACCACCCGAATTGGGGGGGGCTCTAGAGCTACGGGCTATTTACACCCCCCGGGGGGGTGGGGGGGGTGGGGTGTGCTCACAAGTGTCTCCCCCCACTTGCCCCCTCCCCGGGGCCGGGAGTCCTGTGAGGGTCCCGGGAGGGTCAGGGATCCCGTAGGGGGGGTGGGGGGTCCCGTGGCCCCCCCCCTCAGGAGTCCTTGAGCATGTTGATGCGGGCGTAGATCTTGAGCGCGGGGCCCAGCTTGATGTTCATGGTGCTCATAAGATGATCCTCCTTGAGCAGCAGCAGCGCCTGCCCGTCGATCTCCTGAGCCCGGAACTCCTCTGCAATCTCCTGGCAGCCTGTGGGGAGGGAGCAGCATCAGCAAACCCTCTCAGAGCCCCCAAAAATACAGTTAGGGGCTTCTCTGTACATAAATCCCCCCCCCCCCCCCCCCCAAATATTCATGGATTTATGAGTACAATCTATGCCCCTCCCCAAATATATATGGGGTTATGTGTGAGTAAATCATCCCCCAAAAATGTATTTATGGCGTTATCTGCGTGTAAATCCTATTCAAAAATGTATTTTGGGGATTCTCTGTGAATAAATCTCGCCCCAAAACCACATTTCTGGGGTTATCCTTGAGTAAATCCCTCCTTGAACGTGTCCTGAGGGACATAAATCTCCCCAAAGCCACATTTCTGGGTATCCATTGGTAGATACCTCCCTGTCCACCCCAGGACATTCCTCACCCGGCAGCGAGCGGATGAACTCGTAAACGTCCTCCACGTTCCACTTGCTGGGCTCGCTGGGCAGGAAGCGGTGGCCAAGGCCGGGCAGGTCACGGCCGTGCACGTCCGGCAGCTCCATGTCCCGCAGCTCCAGGTCCCGCTCTCCCTGCCGGCGCCGGGACGTGGAGGAGCTGGCGGAGATGGGCGACAGCGGCTCTTCATAGCTGGAGTTGTCGGAGCAGCGGCTGGAATCCTCCTGGCTGTGGTTGAGCTGCAACGACGCCGTCACCGACCCCGCTGGGACAGACCCCGGGGGCTGCGAGGGCAGCGCTGGCCTCAGCACCTGCCCCATGTCCCCAAAATTCAGGGACAAACCCCAGCCTCAGCACCCACCTCTTGTCCCCAGAATTCAGGGACAAACTCCAGCCTCACCACCCACTCCATGTCCCCAAAATTCAGGGACAAACCCCAGGCTTGGTGCCCACCCCATATTCCCGAAATTTGGAACAAATTCCAGCCCCAAGGCCCACCCAGCTGGGGACAAGCTCCTGTCCCCCCCTCACCTGTTTCTTGCTGTCCTTGCTCAGGGGGGGCAGGGTCCCTTTGCAGCTGCGGCGCCGCCCGTGGGGGGGCCCCCCCGGTTTCTGGAGTTTGCTGCGATCGGGGTGGAACAACCCCACCCTCTTTGTGCAGCCCACATTGTACCTGCCATGGAGCCATGGGTCACAGAGGGGTCCCCACGCCGCCGGGGGGGATTTTGGGGATACATCTACTCCACTGGACAAGAGGGGAAGGGTGGATTTTGGGGTTACCCCCACCCTGGCAGGTAGATTTTGGGGCTACCTCTCCACCGCTGGGTGGATTTTTTGGGGTTACCCCAACCACGCTGACCTTTACCCTGACAGGTGCATTTCTGGGATTACCTCTACTCCTGTTGAGTGGATTTTGGGGTTACTCCCACCCCCTCCCCCCGTGAATTTTTGGGGTTACCTCTACTCTGTCAAGTAGATTTTGGGGTACCTCTACTCCACTGAAGAAGGTCCAGATGAGTTTTGGGGTTACATCTGCTCTGTCAGGTGGGTTTTGGGGTTGCCTCTACCCTGCTGGGTTGATTTTGGGGCTACCTCTATCCTGCTGAGGAGGGGACTGGGTGCATTTTCGGGTTACCTCTACTCTGTTGAGTGGGTTTTGGGGTTACCTGTACCCCACCAAGGAGGGGATGGGTGGGCTTTAGGGTTACCTTTGTTGGGTGGATTTTGGGGTTACCTCTTGGCACAGGCCATGGAGCAGAAGCGCTTGGAGCGCTTGAACTTGTAGGCGAAGTCAACACGGCCGCAGAGCTCACACTTCAACTTGGGGGGGTTGCCCTCCTCTTTGGATTCTGGGGGGCGTGGAGGGACACCCAGAGAGAGAAACCAGCCAGCTCAGCCAGGGGGGCTCCGGGAGAAATCCCGAGGGGCTCCCAGGGGCTGGGCGGGCTGGGGGCCCGGGCGCTACCTTGCAGGTACGGCTCCTCCATGTCTGAGTCGGTGGTGGTGGTGTTGTCCTGCGGTGGGAGCTTGTCCGGCAGCAGCTCCTGCGCATACTGCTTGTGCAGGGCCCCCACCAGCAGCGAGGAGCGGCCCACCTGCACAACACACCTGGCTGCACCCGCGCCCTGTGCCACATGGAGCCCTGCCTGCGGCACGCGGCTGACATGGACCATCCCAACCACCCACGTCAGGGATGAGGGTAAGGAGAGGGGAATGTGTCACCAGGTACAGCTCTGCACCTTCCTGGGTGAAAATCTGAGTGAGGATTTGGGGTCTAACAATTCTTTGAGTGACCAACTCCTGACCCCCCAATCCAGGAGCAAGGATAGGGAGAGGAGGATATGTTACCAGGAATGTATCTGCCCCTCCCCAGACGCTGAAGTGATCAATAACAAGGGCAAGGGTTTGGGGGTTCATAACTGTCTGAGTGACCCACTCCCAACCCCCCAAATCCTGATGCCCCCTTCCCAATCCCTCATCTCCAGGAAGGACAACAAATACGCTGCTGGGAACAGTTCTGTGTCTTCCCAGATGATGGAAATGCTCAGTAACATGGATGAGGATTCGGGGTCTAACAACTGTCAGGGTACCCCATTCCCAAACCCTCAAATTCAGGAATAAGGATGCAGAGAGAGACATTACTGGGAATGGTTCTGCTCCTTCCTGGATGATGTCCCTGATTATATGGGTGAGGATTTGGGGGTTCATGATGGTGGGTGCCCCATTCCCAACCTCCCAAACCCAGGAACAAGGGTATGGACATTGGGATACGTTACTGGGAAGGGCTCAGCCCCTTCCTTTATGACAAAGTGCTCAATAACACGGGTGTCCATTTGGGATTCATGGTGGCCCCATTCCCAACTCCTCCAAATCCGGAAGTCCCCTCTCAACATCCCAAACCCACGAATATGGGTAGGGATAGAAGGATACATTACTGGGAATGGTTCTGTCCCTTCCTGGATAATGAAGTGCTCAAGGACATGGGGGAGGATTTGGGGCTCAGAATGGTGGCTGCACCATTCTCAACCCCCACAAATCCAGGAGTAAGTGTATGGATGAAGGGAAATGTTACCTGGACTGTCTCAGCCCCTTCCTGGATGATGGAGCCCTCAATGATGTGGGGGGAGGATTTGAAGTTACTTCTCCCAACCCCCTCAAATCTGGATGCCCCTTCCCAGCTCCCCAAGCCCAGGAGTGCAGACAGGGAAAGGGGGGGATACGTCACCAGGAACAGCTCAGCCCCTTCCTGAATGACAAAATGCTCAGTAACATGGGGGAGGATTTAGGGGTTCATGAGGGTCTGGGTGCCCCACATACAATCCATCCCCCAAAATCCTGAAGCACGTTCTCAACACCCCAACCCAGGAATATGGGTAGGGATAGAGGAATACATTACTGGGTACAGTTCTGCCCCTTTCTGGGGCAGGGATCCCTTTCTGACAGCACCTGTGCTCACTCACATGGGGGAAGATTTGGGGTTACTCCTCCAGATCCCCAAATCCAAAAGATCCTTCCCAAAACCCCAAACCCCAAGATCGGAGTAGGGACAGGGGGATACCTTACCAGGAATGATTCTGCCCTTCCTGGATGACAAACTGCTCGATGGCGTGGGTTAGGATTAGGGGCTACCCCTCTGGACCCCCGAATCCAGAAGCCCTTTTCCCAAGCCCCCAAATCATGGGATAAAACTACAGATTGCGGGATATGTTACCGGGAACAGATCAGCCCTTTCCCGGATGACGAAGCAGGGGAGGCTTTGGGGGTTCAAGCCGGTCTGTGCACCCCACTCCCAACGCCCCAAATCCACGAGCCCCCTCTCACCGCGCCCACCCCCGGCTCTGGAGAGCGGGATACGTTACCGGGAAGGGCTCGGCGCCCTCCTGGATGACGAAGCCCTCGATGACGTGCGTGAGGATCTGGGGTTTCACGATGGCCTGGGGCGGTTTGTTCTCACCATTGTGGGGGGCGGCGCCGGCGACGGTGGCGGCAGCGCTGCCGGAGCCCGAGGTCATCCCGGGAATGCGGGGCTGCGCATGGAGGCGCTCGGGGGGCTCTGGGGACAGCGGGGACACGCGCGGGTGAGGGGCGGGCGCTGACGCCGCGCTGACGCGGGACCGCGATTTCCATACAGCTGGAACGGGGAGCAGCTGCTGCCGCTCCCAGTGCCACCAGTGCCGCCCAGAGAGCCCCGGGCGGCCCCTGAGGGGCCGGGAAAGGAGTTAAAGGGGCCCCCCAAAAAACCAGAGGGGTCCAGACACTCCCAAGAGACCCCAGGAAGGACCAGTAGAGCCTCAGTGCGTCTCTGTACGGCATCAGTAAGGCCGCGTCTGCCCCAGTACGGCCCCAACAGGGCTCGATCTACCCCGGAAAGCCCCGACCGCCCCCAGTAAGGCCCTAACAAGGCTCGATCAAGCCCGGAAAGCCGCTATCTCCCCCAGCAAAGCCCGGTACGACCCAAGAAAGGCCAGAACTACCCCAGTAAGGCCCCAGTACATCCCAATAAAGCCGCAACAGAGCTCGATCTACGCCCGTAAGATCCCAATAAACCCCAGTACACTCTAGTAAAACCACAGCATAGCCCAGTGAGGCCCGATAGCCCCAGCCCAGCCCGCCCCGGCTGCTCTCCCCTCGAGGCCGCCCCGGCCCGACGGGGCCCTCAGGCCGCGCAGGCCCCGGCAGCCCCATCACCTTTGTCCGGCGGCGGCTCCCGCTGCCCCCGCCCCTCCCTCGCCCGGGCCGCGGGGCCGGACCGGGGCCGGGGGCGGATGCGGAAGTGAGGTCAGAGCCGCCGCCGCCACCGCCCCGGGCCGGGCCGGGCCCCCGCGGTCGGCGCTCACTCACCGGGCGCTCAGCGGGTCGGGGGGTCCATGGCGGGGGGGCCGGGCCGGGGATGCGGCGGGAGCGGCGCCGGGAGCTGGGCCAGGGCCGAGCGGGGACAAAGGCGGTGGCGGGGGCGGGGCCTGGCCCGGACACGCCCCCGCGCGCCCATTGGCGGCCGCTGCTGCCGCGCGCACCCGGGCCACGGGAGGGCGGAGCCTCGGGGCGCGGACGCGCCTTCCCCACAAGGTCCCGCCTCCCGCGCCCCCTCGGGGGCGGAGCCTTCCCCATGCGGGCGTGGCCGCGCGGGGCGGGACCCCGCCTCCCCAGCTCGCGCGCCAGGCCAGCGGCTACCGAGAGGGGCGTGGCCACGCCCCCGCCCCGCGGGCGCCCTCCATGCGTGAGGCTGAAGCGCCCGGGCCCCCCCACCGGCAGCGGCGGGCGCTGCACCCAGCCCGCATCCCCCGTGCCAGCCGTGGGTGGCACCGCGGACACGCGTGGGATGAGGGACCACCCCTCGCGCACAGCCCGGCCTCGACGTCTCCCTGCTGCGGCTTACGGGAATGGGGCTGCATAACCCCATGAGTGGGTGCCTGTGGGAGTGGGGCGGGGGCTTACCGTGCGTGGGGGGCCGCTCGCCCTCAGGGGTGTCGGGGCCCGGGGGGGCGGCGGGCGGCGAGAGGGCGGGGGGCTGCGGCGGGGCGGCAGGCGGGCTCTCGGCGCTCCTCTGCACGGGCAGCGGGTCCCGGCGGGCACCCTCGGGGACCCCGAGGGGGGGCTGTGGTGGCAGGGACACGCGTGGGGCAGGGTCAGGTGTGCACACGCACGGGCGGGGGTCAGGTGTGCACACGCACGGAAGGGGGTCAGGGCAGGTGCGTGTGCAGGTGGCACACGGGCATGCACCTGCATGGGTGGAGCGTGCACACTCGTGCATGGGTCACACACACGGGTGTGCCTGGAGCGGGTATGCACATGCACACATGCGTGTCGCAGTCAGGCACACGTGTCCAGACACACCTGATCTGGCATGCACATTTGCACAGACGTGCACAGAGCCTGTACACACTCCCACAAACACACACGTGTGTGGGTCTGGTGTGAGCGTCACACACATGCACAGAGCAGACACACGGGGATCAAGCACATGTGTGCACACATGGGTCAGGCAAACACGTCTGCACTCGTGTGCATGGACCAGGCACACACATGGATCTGACACACACATGTACATGCACATGCATGGACCTGGAGTGAGGATGCACACACATGCACGGAGCAGACACACGTGCACATGTGCATACATACATGTGCATGCATCTGGCAAAGCTGTGCACACACACGTGTGCGGATCCAGTGCATGTGTACACACGTGCATGGATCAGACACACACGGATCTGCCGCATGCTCCCCATGTCACAGGACCAGGTACACAGAGACACAGAAGTGTGCGTGGATGGGGCAAACCTGTGCACACGGGTGTGCACAGAGCAGATACACACACACGTGCATGGAGCAGGTACACACGTGCAGTGTGGCCTGAGTGTGCACACCTGCAGACTGACGTGACTCGGTCCCCATGCACAGAGCAGGAACGCACAAGCACACACGCGTGCAGTGATTGTGCACTTGCACACCCACGTGCGTGTGCACACATCTGACTCCCCAACATCCCCCATTCCCGCTCCAGTGCCCCCATTCCTCCTCCCCTCCCCTGAGCTCCCCCCACCAAGGGGCTTGGGGGCCCCTCACCAGGAGAGTCTGGGGGCCACTCACCATGAGGATTTGGGGGAAGTTTGGGGGTTTGTCACCGTGAGAGTTTGGAAGAATTTGGGGGCCTCTCACCGAGAGGGTTTGGGGGGAGTTTGGTGGGAGGCTTATGAAGGCTTTGGGGGATGTTTGGGGGCCCCTCACCATGAGGGTTTGGGGGGAGGTCTGAGGGCCCCTCACCGTGGGGCCGGCGGGCTGCAGCTGCAGGATGACAGCCGAGGCGTGCTGGAACTTGCGGGGGGCAGCATGGCAGCCGGGGTGCCCGTTGGGGGGGCCGCCCTCGCCCCCCACTCCCTGGGGTACCCCTGCTTTGGGCTGGGGGGCCGGGCCAGGGCTGACGGGGGGCAGGGGCTGGAGCTGGGGGGCCGCGGGGGGGCCCGAGGTGAGCTGCCCACGGGGGCCCAGCTGCTGCTGCTGCTGCTGCTGCTGCTGCTGGATGACGAACTGCTGCTGCTGCTGCTGCTGCTGAGGCGGTGGCTGCGGCTGCATCGGCTTCGGCGGCTGCTGCAGGAACTGGGGGGGCTGCAGCGGAGCATAGGCTGCGGGGACAGCGATGGGGACAGGGATCCCCCCTCACCACCAGCACCTCAGCCCCAATGGAGCCACCCCCAGGATCTCCCTCCAGGAGGCTGCTGCTCACTCTGATCTGTTCCCTCTGGTGCCCTTGGACAGCCAGCTTTGCCAGCTCCTGCTGCTGATGTGGGGGGCTGTGCTCAGGCTGTGCCAGGGTGGGGGTCCTCAGTTTTGGGGGCCACACCAGTGCAGCACCCCAGGCTCCAGCACTCCATGGAGTCCCCTGGCTCATACCCTCACAGCCCCAGCCCCCTGCACCCCATAGGACCCTGGGATCCTATGTGTGCTGAGACCCTCCCAGACAGGTGACAAGGATTCAGGACACACCAGTGTGGGCCATCACCAGGTTTCAGAGTGACCAGCCCGTGACTCCCCCAGCACCCAGGGGTGTCCCCCACCCCAGAGCAGCCCCTTACCTGGGGTGACGAGCGGGGTGGGCAGCAGCGGGGGCGGTGGCGCGGGCCAGGCCATGGGCACGGCCCTCGTGCCCCTCGGTCTTTTTGAGGTGCTCGGCGGGGGGGTCGGGCGGGGGCCCCCGGGGGGGGCCAGCCCGGGGAGGGCCACCCCCGGGGGGCTTCATGGCCAGGGCGGGGAGGTGGGGGCCGGCGGGGCGCAGGGCCAGGCTGTGCACCTGCAACAGCAGTGGGTCAGGGGTGCCAGGACAGGTTTTGGGGAGCTGGCAGGGGTGGGGAGACTCACCTGAGGGGTGGCGGGTGGCGGAGCGGGTGGTGGGGCCGGTGGAGGGGCTGGCGCGGGGCTCTCGGGCCGGACAGCGCTGACGGGGCCCGTGGGCGTGAAGATGAGCTGAGGACAGGGAGAGTGGGTGCACAGCTCACCATGTCAGGGGGGGCACATCCTGAGTGTCCCCCCTGTGTGTCCCTACAGGGTGGCACATGGGCATCCCTCGATCTATGTAGGGTAGGAACAGGCATGCCCAGTGGGGTGGAGGGCATCCTGTAGGGCAAAGAGCACCTGCTTGGGCACCCAGTGGGGCTCTGGGTGCCCTGTGGGGCCTGGGCAACCCCAGTGGGATGGGGGACACCCTATATGGGGACTGGGTTCCTCCACCAGGGTGAAGGCACTTCATGAAGTCTACACACCTCACTCTCACAGGCACCCTGTGACAGGCACCCGTGGGGTCCTCGGACCCCCCAGGAGGGTGAGGAGCGCCCCATAGGCTCTGGGCACCCTATGGATTCCCCATGGGTCCCGGGCACACTACGCAGAGCAGTGAGCACCCCTACAGGGTCATAGCAGGGCCACAGGCACCCTGTGGGTCTTGCTCACCTCACAACAGGATGATGGGCACCCTAAAAGTCATGGGCAGCCCACAGTGAGACAATGGGCACCCTAAGAGTCCCAGACATCCCATGGCTGGATGACAGGCACACCCTGGGTCCTGGTCACTCTGTTGTGGGATCACAGGCACCCTACAGTAAATCCCAGGCTCCCCACAGTGGGGCCATGGGCACTCCATAGGTCCTAGACACCCTGAAGCTGGATGATGAGCACCCTGTGGGTCCCAAGCACCCCACAAGAAGACAGGGGATGTTCCATGGGTCCCAGGCACCCCACAGCAGGATGATGGACACCCTATGGGTCTTGGGCACCCACAGTGAGACAGTGGGCACCTTATGGGTCCTGGGGACCCCACAGTGGGATGATGGCTACCCCATGGATCCTGGGCACACTGGTGCAGGGCTGAGAGCACCCTATGAGTCTCAGGCATGTCATGGGTCTTGGCATTCCACAGCAGAGCAATGGGCACCCTCAAGGATCAGGGACCCTAGAGGATCCTGTACACCCTACGCCAGGACCATGGGCACCCCACAGCAGAATGATGGGCCTTCCATGAGTCCTGGACACCCCCAGCAGGATGATGGGCATCCAACCAGGATGCTGAGGCATGCCATGTCCCAGCCTCACCCTTACCATCTGTGCCCGCAGGTACATCTGGGCCTGGCTGGCGGTGAGGGCAGGTGAGGCGGTGTTGCCCAGCAGCACAGCCTGCTGAGCGATGCCCGACGCCCCGGGCCCCACGCTCTGCGCCCGGTTCAGCAGCTGCGCCGCTGCTGGTGATGTCGCCAGGTTGATCTGGAATAGGGCATCGGGAGAAGGGTGGGGTGCTGGCACAGGTGGGCACGGGCAAGGGGGGTGCCGAGCAGCTGAGGGACTCACCGTGGGCTGCTGTGCCGTGGCTGGCTGGGTGCCATTGCCCCCTGAGGAGCCACTTTGCCGGTTCGCTGCCAGGCTCGCCTTGGGGAAAAGCCGAAGGTGAGGGGCGCGCCAGGCCTGAGCAAGCCCCGGTGCCCGCGGGGTGCCCATACCTGCTGGACGGCGGCCAGGCTCTGGAGCTGGGCACTGGTGAGGTGCTGCTGCTGGAGCGCGGCCGTCTGCAGCATGAGGTGCTGCTGCTGTGCCGCGTACATCTGCTGCAGGTACTGTGCCGCTGTGTTGGGCTGCCGGTGCAGCGCCTGCTGGATCACCTTTGGGGGGGAAAACGTGGCCCTGGGCTGCGCCACGACCCCCCTGGCAACCCCCAACCCTGCAGTGCCCCCCAGCTCCGTACCTGCACGGTCTGGCGGTCGGGGATGCCGCTGTAGACGGAGATCTGGGGCCCAGGTGGGCGCGTGGCCGCGGTGCTGGCGGGCGTCGGGGCTGTGCCACCGGCGCTGCTGGCGGGAGCCGGGGCTGGGAGCTGCTCATTCTCCATGGTGGGGCCGGGGCGGGATGGAGAGCGTGGGTCAGACTAGAGCTGGGGGGGAGGAACAGAGTGAGGGGGTACCCCTGGCACCTCGTGTCCAGATGAAGAATGGGGGGCTGGAGTCACAGAGGAGGAGGAGGGTGGGGTGGAGAAGAACGATGGGAGACCCTGTGGTTCATCCTCATCCACTGAAGTGTGGGTCAGCGCCCCAGGGGAAATGGGGAAAGGGAGCATGGACAGGAGGATGGAGAGACCAGAGGGAAGGGAGGGACAGGAGGAAGGATGGACAGAGGGAAGGCTGGAAGGCAAAGAGATGGAGGTGAGAAGGTAGTGATGGATAGAAGGATGGACTGGAGGAAGAGAGGGATGATGGGATGGACAGACAAAAGGAAAAGAGGGAAAGAGGGAAGTAGGAAATGGACAGACAAATGGAGAGAAGGAAACAAGGGAAGAGGAGGAAGGAAATAGGAAAGGGACAAAGAACAGACGAACAGAACAGACGGAAGTAGGAAAGAGATGGAAATAAAGAGAGAAACCAAGGGAGACCTGGAATTAGGAAAGGACAGACATAAGGACAGGTGGAAGTAGGAAAGGGATGAAGGATGGAAGGACAGAGAGAATGACAAACAGGAGAAGGAAAGGGATGGACAGAAGGATGGATGGAAAGGGAGGGATGAACGGAAGGGTGGATGGGCAGGAAAGAAAAATGGATGGGAAGAGGGAGGGAAAGAAGGATGGACACAAGGACAGATAGAAGTAAGTAAGGAAGAAGAGACAAGAAAGACAGGAAAGACAGAAGGAAGGAGGGATCAAGGATGGAAGGAAGGATGGACAAGAGGATAGACAGAAGAAATGACAGACAGAAGGAATGACGGCTCTAAGAATGGAAGGAAGGAATGATGGGTGGATGGAAAGATGGACAGAATGAGGAAAGGACCCAAGGATAGAAGGAAAGGCTGAAAAGAAGCAGGGAGGTGAGGGACCAAAGGATGGAGGGAAGAACAGACCAGACAGGAGGGAGGAAGTATGGACAGATGAAAAGACACAAAAGGCAGGAAGGGATAGAAGAAAGGCTGGATGGACATAGGAGAGGGATGCAGGGATGCAAGGAAGAATGGACAGAGGAAACAGATGAGGGGAAAGGCAGATGGAAGGAAGAAGAGGGATGAATGGACGGCAGGAGAGGGATGGACAGCATGACAGAAGGACAGGAGGAGGATGGGGATGGTGCTCTGGGGGCCAGAGAGGGGGGCTTGTGGGCGGCACCTCTGTCACCACAGCCACTGTGGTGGCCATGAGGCTCCATGATCACTGACAGCCACCCATGGCCACCGCACTCCTCCTGTGTCACCCGTCTGAGCCCCTGCAGTGCCACCACAGGAGGACCAGGGACAACAGTGTGGGATACTGCGGACTATGGACAGCGGCCACTGAGGATGGCCTTGGTGGCCACGCCACAGCACAGCCCCACCAGGCCACCCCAGCCCAGCACAGGAGGGACACGGCAGCAGTGATGTCCTGGCCTTGCGTGGCCCATGGGGCTTTGTCCCCTAAGGTGCCACTGTTGCAAAGCACAGGGTGGGACATCCATGTGTTCATGGGGGTGGCAGTACATGTCCCCATCCCTGCATGTGGCCTGTGACACTTCCCACCCTTTGGTCCGCATCCATGGCACGTGTCCACCATCAGCTGGAGAGGTTTTAGGCAGCACCTTTTCCACTGAACGGCCATGAACCTGTTCTTTCCTCTCCGGTGGCATCAAGTTGACGTGGGGTCACTGAGGTGATTGACACAGAGGGATCACACCAGGCCCATCCGGAGTCAATCCCCCAGGGATAGGCACAGCCCAGGAAGCCCCCAGCAGCTCCCACCTGTTGTGGTTCCAAGCCCCCCATCTTCAGCCACACCAAACCCCACCAGGGAATTTGGAGTGTCAGATGGGGATACCTCGCTTTTGACCCAGAGGTGAAGAAACCTGCTCCAAGCCCCCCCAAACCATTACACCCACCCAAAATAATAAAAAGGGAAGATTTTGGGTACTGCTGGGACCCACTGGGGTGGGGGAACATGGGGCGTCCCACAGCCAGGACAGGAAGAGCCGGGGAGCTGGAATTCCCTGAGCTGAGCCCAAAATGGGGGTGCAGAACGATGCGGGGTAGGGAAATCATAGAGGGATGGGATGGAATGGGGATACAGACAGGTTGCAGGAGGGGGACTATGGGATAGAGAGGAGAAAGATGGGGGAGTGAACAGCAGTATGGAGGAATATGGGGGGAATAATATGAGGACTCAGAATAAGGGGGGATGCAATATGCTGGTGAAGGGTGGGATATGGCAGGAAGGTGGGATAGAAGAGAGGGGGTCAGATAAAAGATTAGGGATTGGAAAATGATGATGGGGGTGAGAATAATAATAAGAGGGTGCAAAAGCAGAGGAGGGGGTGGAAGATGATGGGAAAGAGGGGAAAACACTAATGAAGGGGTTGGATAGAAGTGAGGGAGGTCAGATATAACACTGGGGGGGTCAGATACAATATAGGAGATCAGAGGTAACAGCAGGCACTGGAATATGATTGGGGGTGGGCAATAATAATATTAAAGGGGTACAGGATAGGGAGCAGCAGGATATGATACAGGGAATGATAAGAGGATGCAAAATAAGAGGGGGGGTGGAAGATGCTGGTGAAGGGTGGAAAACACTAGTGGGGGTGGGATAGAAAAGAAAAAAGGGGGTCAGATATAATAAAGGGGGAGTCAGATAAAATAGTAGGGACTGGAACATGATGGTGGGGGTGGGCATAATAACGGTGCAAAATCAGAAAAGGGAGTGGAAGATGGGGCGTGGGATATGATGGCGAGGGGTGGGATAGAAGACAGGGGGGTCAGATATAGTATAGGGGGTCAGAGATAACCTGGGGCCCCTGGAATATAATGCTGGGCAGTGGGCAATAATAATAAGGGAGTGCAGAACCAGAGGAAGGGGCGCAGGAGGAAGGGGAGGGGGGGAGATACAGATGGGGGTGGGAAGTGGGGACCCCACGGGGGGCGGGGAGCGGCGGGGGCCACGGCCCCGGGTGGGGAAACTGAGGCACGGCGGGTGCGCATGCGCGGCCCCCCCCTCCCCTCAGCCCCCCCCCCGGCCCAGACAAAGCCGCCGGGGCCCGGTAGCGGCGGCACGCGCGGTACCTGCGGGCCGGGCCGGGCGAGGCGGCGGCGGAGGGCGGGCTGTGCCATGGCCCGGGGGGCGCCGGGGGGTCCCGGAGCGGGGGGCGCGGGGGGCGCGGGGGTCCCGGCGGGGCCGGGCCGGGCCCGCTCCCTCCTCCCTCCCTCAGGCGGCGGCGCGGCGGCGGCGCGAGGCCATCGCTCATTTGCATTCCTGCGCGCGTCACGTGGGGCCGCCTGGCCAATCGCCGCCCCGCCCGCCCCGCGCGCCCCGCCCACCCCGCCGCGCGCCCGCCGCTCGCGCTCGCCATGGCAACCCGAGGGGGGCGGTGAGCGGGGGTCGCCATGGCAACGGGGAGGGGGAGCGGATGCGCCCGAGGGGAGGTGGCCGGGACCGGGCGGAGGAGGGGGGGGGGGGGGCGGCCGAGATCCGGTCCCCGGTGATCCCCGGAGCCTCCCCGGGGCTGCCCAGAGTCAGGCCCGGCGGGATGCGACAGCCTGGGCATGGTGGCACCGGTCCTTGCCGTTACCCGGGGTCACCCGGGGTCACCCCGAGGATGCTGAGGACCGGTTCGGGCAAGAAGACGCAGGGTGAAGTTGGTGGCACCGGCCTCCGCTGCTGCGTGGGGTCTCTCGGAGTCACCCCGGGGCTGCCCAGCGCGGGATGCTGCAGACTGGGGATGGTGGCACCGGTCCCTGCCGCCTCCGGGGTCACCCGGGGGCACCCTGGGGATCCTGAGCGTCGACACCGGGGGGAGGCAGCGATACAGGGGTGGTGGTACCTGTCCCTGATGCTATGCGGGGTCACCCCGGGGGATGCTGAGGGTCGGTCCTGGCGGGATGCCGCAGCGTGGGGATGGTGTCACTGGTCCCCGGTGTTTCCAGGAGTCACCCCGGAGATGCTGAGGGCCGGTATGGGCGTGATGCCGCAGCGGGGGGATGGTGATGTGGGTCCCCGCTGCTGCTTGGAGTCGCTCAGAGTCACCCTGGGGCTGCCCCGGGACCGGTACCGGCGAGATGCTGCGCTGGAGGGAAGATGGCACCGGCCCCCGCCGCCACCGGGGGGTCACCCGGGGATGCTGAGGGCATATACCGGCCGGATGGCTTGGCGGGGGGATGGTGGCACAGGTCCCCGGTGTCTCCCAAGGTCACTCCGGCGGTACCCAGGACCGGTGCCGGCAGAAGGAGGTACGGGTGGATAGCACCGCCCCCGGAGCTATCGGGGCTCGCCCGGGGATATTCCCGGAGATGCTCACGGTCGGTACCGGCGGGATGCTGCAGCGCGGAGGGGGTGGCACCGATCTCCGGTGTTTCCTGTGGTCACCCGGGGTCACCGCGAGGGTGTCCAGCGCCGCTACCGGCCGGATGCTGCGGTACGAGGGTGAAGGCACCAGTCCCCGGTGTTTCCTATGTCACTCTGGGCGTGCTCAGGGTCGGTACCGGTGGGATGCCGTGGCGGGGGGAGGGTGGCACCGGTCCCGGTGCTCCCGGGGACCACGATGGGGCTCGTGGCTCGCCCGTGGGTCACTCGTGGCCACCAAAGCCCTTCCGACTCGGGGGTCAGCCCCTCCGAGGACACTTGGGGTGCCCCCGGCCCCCCCAGCCGTGCAAGGACAGGAGCTGCTCCCTACACTGGTGATGCTGGGAAGGCTATGGGGCATCCTGGGGGGGCTGGGGGGGGGGATATGGGGGAACACTGAGCAGTCGGGGCGGGGGCTGTAAGGCCTATTAGGGGGCTGTGAGGGCACTGTGGGTGCTGTGAGGGTTATGAGGGGGCACTGGCGCAGACTAGGGGGTTGTGAGGGCTAAGGAGAGGAATTGGGGGGCCATAGGGGGCACTGGAAGGGGCTGTAATGGCTGTGTGGGGGACCCCAGGGAGCCTACTGGGAGCACTGGGAGAGATCAGGGGGGCAGTGAGGGGCTGTGAGTGAACTGGTGGGCCATGGGAGCACTGCGGGGCTGTGAGGGTACTGGGGGCTATGGGGGCATTGGGGACTATGGAGGTACTGGGGGCCTAGGGGGCACTGGGGGGCTATTGGTATATTGGGGGGATGTGGGGGTACTGGGGGGAGCTATGGGGGCACTGGGTGGAGTTGTGGGGCCACTGGGGGCTGTGGGGATACTGGGGGCTTATGGGTGCTCTGGTGACTATGGGGAACTATTGGGGCACGGGGGGGCTGTGTGGGATACTGGTGTCTATGGGAGAGCTATGGGGGCACTGGGGGCTTGTGGGGGTACTGGGCGCTAAGGGGACACGGGGTGGCGATGGGGGAGCACTGGGGGCTCTGGGAGAGCTATGCGGATACTGAGGAGCTGTGGGGCTACTGGGGAGGCTGTGGGGTACTGGGGACTATGGGGGGGCCTGCGGATTCTGGGGGCTCTGGGAGCGCGTCCCGCCCCCTCGGGGACTGCGCGGACACTGCCGCGAGGGGGCGCTGCGGGACCGAGCGCGGATCCCGCTGTCCCCGCTTTCCCTCTCGTCCCTCGCTCTCCCTGTTTCCCCCCGGATTTCCCCCCGGATTTCCCTCCTTTCCCCACTTTTCCCCATTTGCCCTTTTTTCCCTCTACTTCACCCTGTTTTTTCTCTGTCCCCCGTTTCTCCTGTTTTTCCCTGTTCCCCCTTCTCTTCATATCCTTTTCCTTCTTTCCCCTGTTTTTCCTTTTTTCCTTCCTATCATCCCCTTTTCCCCCTTTGCCTTGTTTTTCCTCTGTTTTCCCTGCTTTCCCCCCCCTTCCACCCTCTTATCCTCTTTTCGTATTTTTCCTCTTTCCCCCCGTTTTACCCCTCTTCCTCCCCTTTATCTTCTTTCCCCTTTTTTCATTGTCCCCTACTTTTCCCGTTTTTCTCCTCTTCCTCCCCATTTCCCTCCATTTATCCCCCTTCCCCACATTTTATTTCCAGTTTTCCCATCTTCCCCCTTGTCCCCTGCTTTTCCCGTTCGCCCGTTTTTTCCTTCTTTTCCCCCTTTCCCCCTCTTTTCCTCTCTCCCTCAACTCTTTTCTCCCCTTTCCTCCCTCCCTTTAGCCCTCGCTTTTTCCCCTTTTCCCTCATTCCCCCACTATTTCCCCTCTTTTTCCCATATTCCTCCCTTCCCCACTTTGTTTTCTCTTTTTGTCCCCACACACTTTTTTTTTTTTTTTTCTTTTTCCCTTTTCTGCCCCAGGATCTCGTGGGATCCCAGATTCCCAGATCCCACCCCACCACCCCTCTCCACAACGACCTCAGACCAGCGCGTGGCCCAAATCCTGCCCTTTCCAACCCAAAAAAGCCACGTCCGGTGACAACGTCACCCCTGGGACAGAGGTTGGGAACCACCGCGGGGGCCTCGGAATCCCGGTGTCCCTCATCCCGGAGCTGAGGCTTCATGTTGGGATGGGGTGGATCCCCATCTCACATCCCACCCCTCAGCCCTGGATCGCTATCATCTGTGGATGGGTCCCCCGTTCCATGTCCCGCCCCTCATCCCTGGATCCCTAACAGTTTGGGATGGGATGGACCCCCTGTCCCGCATCCCATCCCCGTCCCGGATCCGGCTCTGCACATGGAACCCCCGAAATCCCAGAGCCAGCAGCCCCGGGAGCGCCGCTGCTCCGCGCGCATCCCGCCGGCACCGCGCCACGATGCTGCCGGTGGGATGCAATTCCGGATCGCTCCGGGGAGGCGGGCAGGAAAAGCTTTTCATCCCAAATCCGTATTGTTCGCACCCAGCGGGGAGACCATTCAGCCTCCCACCAGGCGCAGGGCTGGGTTTCCAGCCGGAAATTTCCGTCTGAAGGTACAAAAAGTCATATTTGGCCCCAAAAAATAAAGGGGGGGGGGGGGGGAGAGAAAAAATTCCTCGTCGTCCTTCCCGCGCGTTAAGGCTCTCCAAATGTTTATGTGGATCCAAAGGGGTCCCAAGGGAACAAAGCACGGACACGGCGCGGCCCCCCCGAACAATGGGGCCGGATATTTTCTGATGTGAGCGGAGCCGAGGCCGGAGCCGGATCATATCCGGCCTGCCCGGGACCGCACCGCACCAATCCCGGGATTTTAGGGAAAAAGACTTTTTCAAACAAAGAATTAGGTTTCTTTTAATTTTAGGAAAAAAAAAAAAAGATTTTCTGTAAAAAGATAGTTGTTGGATTTTTTTATTTGCTAAAAGGTTTTGGGGGGAAAAAAGGGCTTTTTTTTTCCTTGGGAAAAAGGGTTTTGGAGAAAAAAGTCGTTTTTTTCCTGGAAAAAGGTCCATCTAAAAAAAAAAAAACCCTCGTGGTGGGGGGAGGGGGGTTTGGGAAAAAGAGAAGGTGCTCTTTTTTTTTTTTTTTTTTGAAAATAAGCCTTTTTTTAAGAAAAAGGCACTTTTTTTGAGAGAAAAAAAGGCTGCTTTTTTTTTTTTTTAAGTGGGCTTTGTTAAGAAAAAGCTTTGGGGGAAAAAAGGACTTTTTTTGTGGATAAAACAGGCTTTCTGGAAGAAAACAAGTGCTTTTTTAAAAAACGAAATAGCCGATTTTTTACAGGAAAAAGAAAAGGCAGAAAATGAGCTTTAGAGCTCTACAAAGAAATTCTCTGCATTCTACAAGAAAAAATAGGTTTGGGAAATACAGGTTTTTTTGGAAATAAGGAGTTTTTTGGGGAAAAGATGTTTTTCTTGAGAGAGAAAAAGACTTTTTCTTGAGAAAAAAAGGTGCTTTTTTGGGAAAAGAAAACATTTTCGGGAAAATGTGGGGTTTTTCTTTAAAAAATACTTTCTCTTGGGGAAAAAAGTATTTTTGGAGACAAAAAAGTGAGTTTTGGTGAGAAAAATAAAGCCAAAAAAGGCTTAAATGGGAAAAACTGTGAAAAAAGTGCTTTTTCTTTGAAAAGAAAAAATTTTTTTGAGAAAAATGAAACTTTGGGGTGAAAGGGTTTTTATTTTGGAAAAAACCTTTTTTTTGGGACAAAAGTCTTCTTTTCTTCACAGGAAAAGGGCTTTTTGGAATAAAACTGGTGCTTTGAGGAAACAGAGGTACTCTTCTGGGGGAAAAAAGTGCTTTTTTTGGAAAGAAAGGCCTTTTTTTGAGGAAAAAAGGCAGCTTTTGGAGGAAAGAAAAGGCTTATTTTGAGGCAAAAATGCCCTTTCTGAGAAAGTGAGGCTTTTTTGGGGGCACAAAGGTCTTTTTTGGGGGCAAAATTCTGACTTTTTCTGCGATCTGGGTTCCGAATCCTCGGTGTGCTGGGGACGCACTGGTCTGGTCCTCAGGTGCCACTGCCCAGCGTCACTGTGTCCTTTCCTAACAGAGTCCTGGGCTTCCGTGTCCCTCCAGGACACCACGGGACCCCCAGGCATCCCTTCCACGCACATCCCAGGATGCAGAGGTCACTGCCATGACCCCAAATGTGCCCCCCGTGCCCCCCGAGCCCCCTCCCCATCCCCAGCACCCCCATTCCAAGCCAGGAATGGTCAGAAAAGCCATGACCGAGGTTACATAAATATTCCAAGCTGCCTTTGGGGGCTTATTCCATTTATTTGCCATGCATTTGGGTACTTTTCCAAAGGAAACCTCACACTGACGTGGTCTGTCCGTCCCATCCCCTCTCCCCCTCCCCCCTCCAAGTTTTTCTGGATGCTCCAAATTAACCTTTTTTTGCAGTTTTTTTCTGGTCTTAAACTTGGGTTGTTTTTAATTTTTTTTTTGCGATTACCTCTCGTTTTTTTCCCCAAATCTTCTGTTTTCTGCTCCCAGAGCAGGAATTGCAATTTCCATCCACTTGGTGTCAGCTCCGGCCCCACCATCCATCCGTCCATCCCAAACCACTCCAACCCCACCAGCACAGGCTGTTTTGGGGGATCCGTTCACTTCCCTGCAGCTAAAATCCTTGATTCACCAGCATTAAAAATGACCAGCTTGTTATTATCCTACAGGATCCATACAGGAATTCTGTGCGTTTCCCAGCTGGAATCCCACTGGGTGCCAAACCAGCCCTGGGAATCCACTGCCTTGTAGAGCTTTAACCCTGCACCATCTCTGGGTTAATTACCACCTCCCCCCCCCCCCCCTCCCCCCAGTTAAATTGGAAATGGATTAAACTCTGGGAAGGAGTGGGGGGGGTGTCCCAAAACGGAGCCACTGCTTTTGGTTGTGATGGGAATTTTTTTCCTGGTGTGTTTAAAGCAGGATGAGCCGAAAGCTACCGGGGCATTGAACTCCGGGGAATTTATTTCCCAGAATATTAGTACCTGAGGAATTTATTTCCCAGAATATTTAGTGCCTGAGGAATTTAGCATTGGGGTATTTAGCTCTGGGGCATTAAACACCGGGACATTTATCTCCGGGGAATTTAGTGTTGGGGCATTTAGCATTCAGGGAATTTAGGGCCTGGGGAATTTGGCACCAGGCTTTTGGCTCCAGGGTATTTAGTGTTGCATTAAACGACAGGGCATTTAGATCCCGGGAATTTAGTGCCTGGTGAATTTGGTGCCTGAGGAATTCAGTGCCTGGGGAATTTAGTGCCTGGGGAATTTGGCGTCGGGGCACTTGGCTCCGGGATATTTAATATTGGCACATTAAACATCAGTGCATTGAGCTCTGGGGTATTTAGTGTTGGGGCATGAAACATGAGGGTGTTTAGCTCTAGGATATTAAACCTTGGGGTGTTTAGCTGTGGGTTATAAAACATGGGGGTGTTTAGCTCTGGGGTATTTAGTGTTGGGTCATGAAACCGTTGGGGTGTTTGGCTGTGGGGTACTTAGTTTCGGGGCATTAAACATTGGGGTGTTTAGCTTTGGGGTGTGTAGTGTTAGGGTATTAAAAACTGGGGCATTGCTCCGGGGTATTTAGGGTTGGAGCATTAAATGTCAGGGTGTTTAGCTTGGGGGTTTTTTGGTGTTGGGTCGTTTAACATTGGGGTATTTAGGGCTGGGGCATTAAATATCGGTGTATTTAATATCTTTGAAGGTCCTGTTGCTCCCCGGATGCTGCACTGCAGAACACCCCTTGAGGGCCCATTGAGGCCCCAGAGAGGCCCTGGAGTTCACAGACACGAGGGATTTGCATTTGAGGGATTTTCTCTTGAGGGATTTTCACTTGGACCCAGACTCCCAGAGAAATCCCAGCTCCGGGTTGAGCTGGATGTTCTCTCCTCGTGAACTTGCTCCCAGTGCACCCAGTCCAGTCCTCTGGATTTCCTAAGTGCAAATAAACCTTCCCCAGTAGAGTCTGAGCCCAGGAACACACGGGGAACCAGGGAGAGGGTGGGAATGCAGGGGAGAGGGTGATGATGCCAGGGAGAGGGTGGGAATAGTGAGGAGAGGGTGATGATGCTGGGGAGAGGGTGGCAGCGCTTCGGACAGGGTGGGAACGTTGAGGAGTATGTGGCAATGCCAAGGAGAGGGTGTCAGCACTGGGGAGAGGGTGGGAATGCTGGGTAGGGGATGGGAATGTTAGGGAGAGGATGGAAATGATGGGGAAGGGGTGGGTATGATGGGGAAGGAGTGGCAACACCATGGAGAGGGTGGCAGTGTTGGGGAAAGGCTGAAAATTCTGTGCAGAGGGTGGAAATGTTGGGGAAGGGTGGCAATGCCAGGGACAGGGTGGCATTTCTGGACACTGCACTGCTGTCCCCAGGGCCATGGATCTCCCCCATCACCTGCTTTTCCCTGGCTGGGGATGCTTAGGATGGTGTTGCCCCAGCACCATCCTTCTTTCCCCTCCTTCTCCTTCTCCTCCTCCTCCTCTTCTCCTGCTCCAGCCGGGAAGTGTCTGGCTCCGGTTGCGGGAAATGCAGCGGGTCCAGCAGAGAGCAGTGGTAACACACCGGCATCCCGCCACCTCCCTCTTGCCCATCCCGGCCTTTCCAGTAAATCCTAATTTCCCTGGAAAGAGAAAAGTGGAATTTGCCAAAAACTTTGGAGCTTAATTAAAAAAAACACCCCAGTTTTCCTGGTGGTGGAGGTGGAATGGGAGCAGACAGGGCTGGCAGAGAGATTTACGGGCTGAATCGAGACTGGTAATTGCAAAGAAAATAAAAAAACCTCGTAAGAGCAAGAAAAAACCCCTTGTAAAAATAAATTATCAGCATCTCTATTAAATTATTCTGCCCCGCTGGAGCGGGACACCCGTGGCCTTTGATCCTCCCGCTGCCGTCCCGTTCCCAGCCCGCAGGACAGGGCCGAGGGGTCCCGGATGGTAATGGGCCCTGACAGCTTGGAAAAGCGAGACGGGCTCTTCGTTAATGAGCCCTAACGAAGCCAAGGGGCCCGACGAGCCCGGCGGCGGCTTCTGCTGAGCCGGCGGGGCTGGGAGCACTGGGGTGATGCCCCGGCGCGGCGGCGGGGGCCAAGGGGGCAAGAGGGATGGGATCTGCTGCCTTCCTCCATCCCTTGTTCTTCCAACGGGAAAAAATTCATTAACGAAAATTTAACGGGAAATGCAGATCGGGGAGTGGGGGCTTGGGGGGTTTCTGCAGATGGGAGACGAGAAAAAAGAGAGGTGAGAGCTTGGCTTACTATGAGCTTGCAATGCACCTGCAACAGGCTTGCAACAGATTTGCAATGGATTTACATAAGGGGGTTGCAATGGGACTGAAATAGGTTTGCAATGGGCTTGCAATTAGTTTACAATGGGTTTGAAAGCAGTTTGAAATGGGCTTCAAAGGCGCCCAACAAACAGCAAAGAGCTTGCAAAGGGTTTGCAATGGGTCCATGACGGGTTTAAAAGGAGCTTACAAGAGGGTTTGCAATGGGCTGCAAGGGGTTTGTAATGAGTTTGCATTGATCTTGCAAGAAGTTTACAATGGGTTTGCAAAAGGTTTGAAATGGGCTTTCAAGGTTCCCCAAGAATTTTCAATGGGCCTCCAAGTTTTGCAAGCGGTTTGCAGTAGGTTCACAACGGACTTGAAAGGGATTTGCAAGGGGTTTGCAATGAGCTTGCAATAGCCTTGCAATAGGCTTACAAGGGGTTTGCAATAGGCCTGTGGCTGGCACGCAATGAGCTTGCAATGGGCTTGCAAGGAGTTTACAATTAACTTGCAACGGGTTTGCAATTGGTTTGCAATGGATTTGCAATGGGCTTGCAGTGCCTTCTCTCCATACAGGCACACCTCAGGAATCTGAACCCCAGTCCTGACATTTGTCCCTCATCCTGGGCAGCCTCCTGGCTGTGCTGCTGCTGCTCTCCCAGGGCTGCCTCTGGATTCAGTCCACCCCGGGAAAGGATTTATCCCCCTATCCCACCCTGGGCCTCATCCTCCGCGATTCAAGGAGAAGCAGCTGCCCGGGTGGGAGATCAAAGATCCCCCTGGAGCCACGGGAGGGTGGAAAATCCCCGCGGCCACAGTGAGGAGGATCCGAAGGGCTCCGGCTGCGTGGGGCTGTGGTGGTGACGCGCAGGACGGAGCCGTGACGGAAGCCCTGGAGCCTCTGTGTAACTGGAACCAGAAGGGAGGGGAGTCCAGGTTGGAGGAGGTTGGACCAGCAGGGTTCCTTTGATCCCAGCCTCGCTTTCAGGGTTCCTCCTTCCCTTGCTGCTGGGATTGCAAGAGGCTGGAGATAGGTTTACAACAGGCTTGCAACAGGCTTGAAGTGGGCTGGGAACGAGCTTGCAAGGGCCTTACAATGGGCTTGCAATGCATTTGCAGGGGGCTTGCAACAGGCTTGCCAGGGGCTTGTAGTAGGTTTACAATAAGCCTGCAACGGTCTTGCAATGAGGTTACAACAGGCAGTGGGCAGTGGGCTTGCAGTGAGCCTGCGAGGGACTTACAATGGCCTTGCGATATGTTTACCGTGGGTTTGCAATGGGTTAGCATGTGGTTTGCAACAGGTTTGTGACAGACTTGTGACAGCCTTACAATGGGTTTACAGTGGGCTTACAATTGGAGTGGGAGAGAAATTAAAGAAATAAATAAATCTGCACATAAATGGAGGGAATTATTTGCACCTTTACCATTTTGGGTGAATTCGACACGTCTTTCAGCCTCTGTCACAGATTTGTAAGAGAGAGAGAGGAAACCAGCCCCTGCACCTGCCCAGATAATTTAATTTCCAACGTTTATTCCATGAAAATGTCAACACAATCCCACCCTGGAACTTGTTGGATGAGCAATCCCAGACCAATTAAACAAATTTACATGGATTTGAGTTGGAGAGCTGCAAATATTCCATATTTCTGTTTTATTTCCTCTGGGACTACTCTATTGGTGGAATTTCACTTTCCTCTGGAGCTTTTCTCTACTTAGAGTGGGATCTGAGGGTGTTTTTGGTTCCCATTTTGCACTGGCGAGGATGTTCAGTATCACCCCCTGAAAAAGTTACATGTATCAAGGCCCAAATTGCAACGGATCAGGGATAGAAATGCCTTTTGCTGGAAATTTGCCTCTTTGCAATCCCAAATCTTGGAGCAAGAGGCTGAGATGAAAACCCAGAGGAGGGATCGCTTTGGGATGGGGTTGGAAAAGACACTGCACAACTGGTCTGAGAAGTTTCCAGCCCATCCCAACCTCTTGGTTTCATCCCTGTGATCCTAAATAAGGGAAGAGGAGTCAGGTCAGAGGATTTTCACCCACGCTGATGATTCACCCAACCCCACAACCAGTCCAGTCACCCGTGGGTGTGTGGGAACCTCCGGCATGGGTTTGTACCCTTGGAGAAACCTCCTGGAGAACCTGCTTCTCGTATTTTGAGTTCTCCTAGGAGGGGGGAAGATGTTATCACTGGTAAATCCTGGGGAACTCATCTGGGTTGCTTCCCTCCAGCCAGGAATGTCCTCCAAATCCACCCAAAGAGGAGAAAATGCAGGGAAACCCCACCCTCTTACAGCAAACTGCTCCTTGTACTTGTGTTGTGATGAGCATATAAAGCTGTAAACCCACCAAATCCTTGGTGGGTCAGCATTTTTTGGGGAAGCAAATGGATCTGTGGGTTTTTCCTGTGGATCCAGGGTGTTTATCCCTCCACACCAGCAGAGAGTAGTGATCCGATGCCTTCTCCACACTCCTCACCATGGCTCGGGACATGTGATGATGCTTTGGTGCTGCTGGAGACGCTTCCCAGTCCCTTACCAGGCTCCTGGGAATCTCCTAGGGAGGTGTTTTCCTTGATAAACCACCAAAATCTGCAAAAGTTCTATTTTATTGAGCAGGGATGAAGTGCTGCTGCTGATTAACTATGAACTGGGACCATTTGAAGCACCCCAGGAATTTGCTTGGCCATCCCACTTTTGGAATGTGCTGGAGAGCCCCATCCCCTCATCCATCCATCCATAATTTGGATGTGATCACCTCCAAAATCTTTGCACACCAAGACTGGCTCTGATGAAGATGCTACAAATGTGATAGAGTTGCCCATTATTGGGAATTTCTCTTCAGTTAATCCCTTGGATGGTCCCACCACCCATGGGAAGAGATCCACTTGGATCTTGGGAATGCCGGCAAGGAAAAACAAACAGGGTGAGCTCAGGGTTATTTATTGTGGGAGTGAGTCAGGCTCTGCATCACCTGACTGGCAGGGAGTGGATCTGGATTCTGGCAGTCACAGGGGGTTTGAGACGTGAGCTGGACTCTGTGGGCTGTTCAGGCTGGTGTCGGCACCCTGAGGACAAGATTGGCTGGAAATTGGTCTCTTTTGACCAAATATTGAGACTTGGAATGTGATGAAATCCCAGAGCTGCCTCCAGCATGATTCCATGTTGATTTTGGGGCACATCTGGTGATTTTGGGGCAAAAAAAGGGTGGTATCACCTACAGCTGCTCTACCCGCATACACCTGACCCCAAATAAACAAAAAGTTTAGGCTCCCCCCTCTGAGAGGTTCACGGATGATGCTCATGCTCTGATGTTCTTCCCTCGTCTCCTCTGACATGGGATGAAGTTGGGACAGGGCAGGTCCAGCCTCTCCAGCCAGATGGTTTTGAGGCACTTTGAGGTCACTGACACAAAGTCTTCCACCAGCTCAAACCCTCGTCTTTGCTTTGTCAGTGAATGTGGGGACCAAAAGCTGCCTCATTTCCTCTGGGATCAACTCTTCTCCCACACTTTGCCCAGAGCTGGCCTGGTCCTGCTTGAGTTCCTCCTCCAGCTTTGCTTTCTGGCTGATATTAAACCCACATGGGCCACAAAACCTCCCCACCCTCCTCACGTTGGGTGAAAGCAAGAACCAGGAATGTGCAAAGTTCCAAAGGAATGGACATCTCCAGCTTGGCCTTATCTGCAGCATTTGCTCCAACTCCTCCTTTTCATGGCTCTGGTTCTCCAGCCCAGCCCTGTTGCTTCTCTTGCAGGACCTTCATCCCCTGCCCTCCCCAAGACCTTCACCTTTTGTTCACACCAAGAGCTGCCCAGGTTGGACACGTGATCCCAGGTGAGATTCTATTCCCACCATGGATCCCATGGGGTCACATCCTCCCTCTTTTCTTTCCTGGCCTGTGATTATTTATCTACCCCTTGGCTTCTTCCTTTTCCCACCCTTTGAAAGAGCGTTTTTACTTCCTTTTGAGTCATCTTGGAGTTCCTGCTCTCTCCACTTGAAGAGGTGAGTAATGTAGGGTTGGATGGACCACGCCGGTCCAGGGAGAGGGGTGAGAGAGGAGAAGTTGGGATAACAACCAGACTGTCTCCTCTGAGCAGGAGAAGCCACAGCCCCATGACCAGGGAAGGTACCAGATCTTCTTGAGGAATGAGATGATAACAGCATGGCGAGTCAAGACATTCAGGCTTGGGTTGGTGTCACCTTTTTGGGACATTGTGGCCAGTAGGGACCCTCCCAGATGAAG
This sequence comes from Corvus hawaiiensis, assembly GCF_020740725.1. NCBI lineage: Eukaryota > Metazoa > Chordata > Aves > Passeriformes > Corvidae > Corvus > Corvus hawaiiensis. Next base: position 8,540,259 of record NC_063234.1, read on the forward strand.
TGAAATAGGAGAAGGGCCAATGCAGGGTCACCAAGATTCCCAAGCCAACACGCATTGGGAGATGTGGAGGAGCTGGGCTGGGGTGTGGTGAGGAAGAGGAGGGTGTTCCCAACTGGACAGAGCCAATCCTGCCTGAAAGTGCCCCATCCCTGGCAGTGCCCAAGGCCAGGTTGGAACAACCTGGGATAGTGGAAGGTGTCCCTTCCCATGGCAGGAGGTGGAACAAGATGGGCTTTAAGGTCCCTCCCACCCCAAACCAGACTGTGATTCTATTCTAGGAAAATCCAAATTTTCCTCAATTCCACACTCCAAAACACCATTTCCATAACATGGGGCAACAAAAGCCCTGGAGATCTCCAAATTCCCCCGTTTTCAGCCTCCTTCCCTTCTTTGCATTTTATAACTGGGGTAACCTCAAACAAAAACCCAGGGAATTATTTTGGCTCAACAGGTCGGAAAGAGGCCAAGACCCTGGAGGAGCTGTCGCGTTGGATTTTCCAGCCCTTTGCACCAGCAGGAGAAATTTAATGTAAATAAACCCCTACTTCCATCCCATGGCACATCCAACCCCAATGTGGGCCGGAGCAACACCCAGCACCCACCTCCCAGTCGGCTTGGCATGAAAATCCATGGCAAACTTGTTCACTGAGGGTTCTTTTCCCCCCCAAATCCTTCCTGACAGAGTTTTCTGGGATGCGATTCAGCATGGATTAACATCCTGGCATCGGGAATACGTGGAGGGGGAAAATGCCCAACGGACTGGGTTCATCTTGGTATTTCAAATGAAGAAAAAAGGGGGATTTTGGGGTATTTATGATTTTTGTAGTCCTGGGAAGGGGAGGTTTAAATCCCCCAGGCTGAGCTATCCCACGGATTGCAAATTATATGTATAATCTCTCTGTATAAAAATGTGAATTTATTTATGTTTTTATGTAATAATTTCCATATTAATAAAATTATAGAACATATATTATATAATGTATGTTGTATTTTATATATTAATATTTATATTTTATATATATGTGTACAGAGAGAGAATGAGGGAGTGTTATATATGTATTTCTATAAAATATAAATATATAAATTTACAACCCCTTTTCCCATCAAAGGAGCTGACTTGGAAAAGGAGAATCCAGCCTCAAGCTCAGCTGCCTCCAGCATAATCCTAACTAATCTGCAAGCTCTTAACAAAGAATAGCCCCATTATTAATTTAACAGTGAAATTAGATGCCTGAAAACATTTCCTGCTGGGGCACGTGCCCCCAAATCCCACGGCCAGGTTTATAGGAATCTCGATCCCTAACACTGCCCTCAATCACCCTCCCGCAGCTTTTAGGCTCAGTTTTAGGGGGTTTAAGGGGAAATAAGGATTTGTTCCTGCCTGGAAATCAGAAAGCGTGTCCGGGAACGGGAGTGAATGCTAAAAATCCACCCAAATATGAGAAAGAATCTCCAGGAACAGGAGTGAATGCTTAAAATCCATCAAAATTTTAATTTTCCAAGGTAAATTGGAGCTTCTAGAGAGAAATAATGAGAACTCGCAGCCTTCTGAGTTTAAGCAAAGCATTAAACATAAATTAATCTCTATTTTATCTGTTAAGATGCCCCCAAATCCCCTTTCTTTCATGGCCAGGAGGCCCTTTTCAAGTTTGGATGCAGGAGGCTCCATGCTTGGAAAAAGGCATCCCAAGTTTGCAAAATGGGGTGGTAAATTTGCAAAAGGAGGTCTCAGGTTTGCAAAAAGGGCTCCCAGACTTGTAAAAAGTCACCCCAGATTTAAGAAAAGGCACCTCAGGTTCTGAAAATGAGGTTCCAGGATTGCAAAAAGGGATCTCGAGTTTAAGAAAAATCCCCCCAGTTTAAGAACAGGACCCCTGATTTCGAAAAAGGCCCCCCAAATTTAAGAACCGTCCCTGGGTTCCCAAAAATGGGTCCAAGGTTTGCAAAAAGGGGTCCTTGATTTGCAAAAATGGATCTTGGTTTGTCACAGGGATACAAAAAGTGTTCCCAGATTTGCAGAAATGGACACCAGGGTTGCAAAAAGGGCCTCCAGATTTGAAAAACAAGGTCCCAGGGTTGCAAAAAGCCCCCAAGTTTCAGAAAATGAGCCCTGATTGCCAAAGAAAAGCCTCCTCAGTTTTTACATGGAGTTCCCAAAATGGGGTTCTGTGGTTGCAAAAAGTGGTTTTGGTTTGGGCAATGAGGTTCCAGGGCTGAGAAAAGACACCCCAGGTTCCCTAGAAGGGGTCCAAGGTTCCCAAAAAGGGGTCCCAGGTTTAAGAAAAAATAACCCTAACAAAGTGAATCCTGATTCACAATCCTCCCCCCAAATGTGAGAAAAGGTCCACGTTCCAAAAATGGGGCTCCAGGGTTGAAAAAAGACACCTCAGGTTCCCTAAAAGGGATACCAGATTCCCTAAGAACGGTACCAGGTTCCTAAAAAAGGGTCCCAGGTTTGCAGAAAGCCCCCCAAATTCAAGGAAAGACACCCCAGATGGGTGGCTCCCAAGATGGGGCTCAATGTTTGCACCAGTGGGGTCCCAGTTTCCAAAAGCCGTCCCAAATTTCCACAAATGCCCCCCAGATTTAAGAAAATGCCTTCCAAATTTGTGTGTCGGGGTCCAAGGGTCCCAGATCCTGGATGGAATTCCCACCCTGTCGCACGTGGGAATTACCCTTGAACCCCCAAATGGACATTACCCTTCCCAAAGCCGAGTTTTGGGAAATGATGGAGCTGGCAGCAACCCCCTGGGGCTCAGGGGTAAGATTTCCCTGGATAATCCTCTAATTCCTTGAGCCCCATGCTCCAATTGCAGCAAAAACCTGTGGAAAAAGCAGCAAAAACCCCTGTTTGGAGCAGAAAAGTTTTTGTCAGGGCTGGTTGTGCCCCAAAATCTGCGTGATCCCCAAAACTGGAATTTAGGGGTTCCCTCCCCAGAGTAAAACATGTGAAATTGCAATGGGGGGGATTGTACAACAGGGTCCCCCAGTGAACCCATTTTTGGGGGTGGGGTCCCACAAGAAAACAACTTTTGAAGCATTGGGATCCCCCCAAATTTTTGCAGCACAGAATCCCCCATTGAGGGTCCCCTGTGGGATTGGGGGCCCCAAAACACCAATTTTGCACTCCTGGGACCCCCCAAAAAACTATTTTTAGAGTGGGGGATCCCTGCCAAAAAGATCAATTTTGGACTATGGGGTCCCACAAAAGACCCTTTTTTGCACTCTTGGAGTTCCCCAAAAGACCCCATTTTTCCAGCACGGGGTCCCCAACAAGATCTAATTTTACAGCATTGGGATCTTCCCTAAAAAATCCATTTTTGCAGCATGGGATCCCCCAAAAATCCCAGTTTGCACTCTTGGGATCCCCCACAAAACCTATTGGTTTTGGCATCATGGGGTTCCCCAAAATACCCAGTTTTCAGCTCTGCGATCCCCAATAAACCTATTATTTTAGCAGCATGGGGTGCCCCAACCAGCCAATTTCTCCCCAAGGAGACCCCGTTTTCCAACTCAGGGCCCCCCATGAGATCTGTAGATTCAGCGCCATTGAGTCTTCCAAAACTTCACTTTCCCAGACTGACATTCCCCAGTAAACGAATTTTTACAGCACTGTGCCCCCAAATAAATCGGGGAGAGGGCCCCACAGAGCTCCATCTCCGCAGCCCCCAGAATTTTTCATCAGGTCCAAAGATAAACCCAGACTAAAGAGAAACCCAGCCTGAAATAACCGCCCCCTCCTTGTGCCCCCCAAACCCCTTTGTTTTCCATCCCCCATCATCCAGGGATCCACTCTCTGCAGCAGTGATAATGATAATGATAATGATAATGATAATGATAATAATAATAATAATAATAATAATATAGTAACAATAACAACAACATTAACAACAACAACAATAATTAATCATCTATAATTTTAATTTTTTGAGAACTGTTTAATTTACTGGTTTAAGCAGGTTTTTAACAGAATTTCACCCCATATTTTACTACACTCAGATGGTAAAATCCCCAGGATTGGAGGTGGCAGACGGAAATGCCCCTTTAAAGGTGGATGTCCTGAAAAAGAGTTGGGAAAAGGCAAAATTTAGTGGTTTAGTGGCAGAATAAAGGGGAAAAGATAATAAATAATCCGAAAATGAAGGAATAGAGAAGGAAAATGATGTGGAAGTCAAATAGTGTAAAAGGTAATGACGGGAAATTAAAATAATAGAAAAAACCCAGGTAAAAAGGAATAAATGCAGGAAGGTAAAAATGGGAATAGGGACATAAAGAATAGAAAGGTGAAATAATGGGAAAATAAAGGCAGGAAAAGAAGGATAAACCCACGTGGATGCAAAAAGAAACTAAAGGAAGACGAAAAATAATATAAAATAATAAAGAAAGGAGTAATAAAATAATACAATCCAAAAATAATTCAGAGTAAAGTGATAATAAATTAATTACAAATAAAAATGCAGAAATAAAGTAGTAAAATGGATAAAAAGGGAAAATAATGTAAATTGAAAAGAATATGAAAATGAGAAAAATTTAAAAATGAGAATATAGGAATAAAATAATACAAAAATAAAAGAATAGAAATGTAAAAGAATATAAAATATGAATGAAACCCAAAAGAATATAAAAATGAATGATACAAAATAAAATAATAGAAAAATGAATAAAAAGAGGATAGAAAAATATTACAAATTAATAAAAACCCAGGAAAAAAAGAATGAGAAATAAACGAATATTAACAAATAAAAATGAAAATGATATTAAAATTATTAAAAGTAAAATACTAAAATTAAAATAATATAAAACTATAAAATATAAAACCAACAATAAACACAAAGAATACTTAAATAAAAATATAGAAAATAAGTAACATTAAAAACTGAAATAAACCAATCCCAAATCCGAGCACATTAAAACCCAGGGATGTAAAACTGAACTCAACACAAGAATTCCATTAATTGGATTTATGATTTCCCTGCCCCCTCCCCGCGCTCCCAGGACATCGCCGAGCCGGGAAGGGAATTCCAGGGAGGGAAGGACTCGGCGCTGCAGCGGATGAGGAACGCTCACACCTCCTCCTGCTCTTCTTCCTCCTCTTCTTCCTCCTCCTCTTTTCCTCCTTTTCCTCCTCCTCCTCCTCTTCCTCCTCCCCGCGGGGGTTCCCGGCCCTTTGTTCCCCCCACAAAGCCACATCCCGCCGTCAATAGCACCGGGAGGGGTTTTTTTGCGTTTCCTAAATTAAATAAACACGGTTTTTTCCCCACCTTTCTGGAATTTTCCTGCCCCGGGAATGGCCCCAGCCGGGCTTGATTTGATTACTTTTTATTTTATTATTTTTTAGTTTGTTCTCTGGCTGTTCTGGGAAGAGGAAAACAACACGCAGGCACCAAGCCTCCAGCATCTCCCTGGGCGGGGAATAAGAGCCCAAAAATACCTGGAAAAAAATTCCATCGCGGATTAAACTCATTAGAAAAGGTTTTTCCTTAAAAAAGGGCGGATTTGGGGATTTGAGGGGATGCTGCGGTTCCTGCATCCCTGCCCACACCACCTGCGGTACCCACAGTTGGTGAGATGCTGCAGGCACATCCCAAAAAACCTTCATCCATGGATTGACCTCTCCCAGATGATGGAAAATCCTTCCCCAGAAATCACAATTCCTCCCCTTGGTGGAGTTTAAGAGGGAAATTTGGGTAAAACTTTGAAAATCTGCCCCCAAAAGTCACAATTTTCCCTCTCAGTGGTATCTAAGGGGAAATGTCGGAAAAAATTATGGAAAATTCACTCCTAAGTGTCACAATTTCCCTCCTCAGTGGGATATAAGGGGGAAATTTTAGAAAAAAATTTGGACAATCTTCACCAAAAAAATTACAGTTTCCTCCTCAGTGTTATTTAAAGGGGAAATTGTGGAAAATTCTCCCCAAAATATCACAGTTCCAGTGAATCTTCCAGTGGGATTTAAGGGCTCACAGCCGGTTCCATGAGTGTCACAAGGTTGCGTGATCTCAGCCTCTCTCCAGGCTGCTGAATCCATAGATCAAGCTTCCCTAAGGTATGGAAAATCCACCCCAAAAAGTCGTGTTTCCTCCCATTGCTGGAATTTAAAGGGTTAAATTTTGGAAAAGTTATGGAAAATATGCACAAAAAAATCACAAAAAAATTCTCCCTGTCATGGGCATTTAAAGGGGAAATATTGAAAAAATTATGAAAAATCCACCCCAAAAATCACCTCCTCCGGGTGTCTGAGGTCTCAGGTCTGGTGCTGTCAGTGTCACGGGCTCACCCTTCTCTCCAGCTGGGAGTTTTTGCTCCACTTTTCCTTGGGAAAAGGATGAAGAGGTTTTTCCGTGGGATTTGAAAGATTAAAATATGTAGTTTTGGGAGTATTTATTGAGTATATTTTATTAACGCTGTTTATTTTAATCATCTTTAGATAATATTATATTAATATTGAAATATGGATAATTATTTATTCCATTTTATTCTGTTCTATTATTCTATATTATATCTTCTTATATATTTATTATATCTTATATCTTATATCTTTATTATCCTATATTATATGGTTATTTTATCACATTATACTATATTGCCATATATTTATTGTACAACATAGCCATGTGAATCAATATTATATTTATATTATTATTAGAGTAATATTATGTTTATGCAACATACCAATATTATTTTTATCTCATATATTAAATACAGATATAAATTTTCTACTTTCTAGGGAAAAAGTCCCCAATCCCCCATATATAATTATTTTTTTATACAATTTTGTGTCTTTCTAATACAAAAAAGACCCCAAACCCTCCATATATTTAAATTTATGTATAATTTTGTGGCCTTCTGTTGCAAAACCCACCACAAGCCCACTCCCTATATTTGTATATAATTTTACAGTTTTCTAGTGCAAAAATGACCCCAAAACCTCCATACACGGGTTTTATTGTGACTTTCTTGTGAAAAATTCCCAATTAACCTCTGAATAGATAGATTTACATCTAATTTTGCAGCTTCTTAATGCAAACTCCACCCAAATCCTTCTATATATTAATATATAATAAATATTTTATATACATTTGTAATATTCATGTGTCTGAGCATCTCAGCCCCTCGTTCCACCTGGGTACCAGCTCCTGGCTCATCCCAAACCAGCATCCTCAGGATTCTTCTCCATAGGCCTTATATCCACAACCCAGGAATAAACCCCTTCCACTGCTCCCTGGTATCCCAGATCCTGATGTCAATCCATTTTTGATGGATGCAAAATGATAATTTTCCCCAAATTTTTGGAAAATTTGAGTTTTTGGGCAAGATCCTCCATGCAGAAATATATTTATTAAAACTTTTTTTTTGTTGTTGTTCTTTCTCCCAAATTTATTTTCCCACCTTCTGGGGAAATGAATTTTCAGGATTTGGAGGGAAAATAAATGAGGGTTTGTGTCTATAAACCCCACAAATGTGGTGGTTTTATTCAGCGGGACAGGAATTTTTCAGGTGGGCAATGCGGGAATTCATGGATTTGGAGCCTCGATGGAAAATTACTGCTGGGCAAACAAAGAAAACTGGGATTTGGGAATAAACAGGCGGGCCAGGAAGCTGGGAGGAAACCTTGGGCAGGGGAAGGGAAGAGAGAGAAAAGCTCCCACTGTGGGGGGCAGCGAAAATAACCCTGGGGGGGGCCGGCGCGTGGGAAAGGGGCTTCGGTCCTTGTTGGAGGGACCCCAAATCTGGGATTCTGCAGCGTGGGGGTAAAACACAGCTCCAGGCTGGGGGGCCAGGCCTGCACCCCTCTGATCCTGCATTTGGGGAAGGGCTGGGAATTCTAGGGGCAAAGAGAATAAACCTTTCCCTGGGTTTATTTGGCCTCACGGCTCTTTGTGAATGGCAGGCGTGCAAGGCAGGGAGTGTGCAAGGGAATGGGAGTGTGGAAAGGAATGAGGAGGGTGCAAGGAAATGGGAGTGTGCAAGGGGAGAACATGTATGAAGGAAATAAATGAGCAAGGGAAGTGAGAGTGCACAAGGAGCAAGTGTGGAAGGGAGTGAGTGTGCAAGGACAACAATTCTAGAAGGGCACCAAGCTGCAGAGGGGCCTGAGTGGGCAAGGGGAGAGCCCAAGCAAAGGGAGAGAGAGTGGAAGGGAAATGAGTGTGCAAGGGGAGTGAGCACAGAGGGAGAGTGAGAGGGAAAAGGGACTGAGTGTGCAAGGGCAGCAAGGGCGTTGGAACAAACACGTGGGAACAAGTGTGCAAAGGGACAGGTGTGCAAAGGGAACCAGGGCTCCAGGGGAGCAAAATTCCAAAAGGAACAGGCATGGAAGGGGAGTACATGTGTGCAGTGTGCACATGGAGCAGGTGTGCAAAGGGAGGGAGTGTGAGCTGGAAGTGTGCAAAGAGAGTGTGAAAGGGCCCCGTGCGAGGTGCTGTGGGGGCAGCCAGGCCATGCAATGCCAGCTCCCACCCCCGACTCCTACCGGAGCCCCCAGCATTCCTATTTTCCTTAGGTTGTCCTAGTCTTGTAGGAAGGAAACTTCAAAGTATGTCCATCAAAAAAAGGGCCTCGAGCTGAATGAGCTCCCAGCACCCACACACAGCACCGGCACCTGTGGCTTGGGGGCTGGGAATGTTTGAGAGGTTTTGTGGGAGCAAATTCCCTAAATGTGGCTCCTGAGTGAGCAGGTGGGATGTGGGGATATGGGGAGATACAGGGGCTGGCAGACGCCTCAGCCCGGTGGTTGTTGCCAGGGAGCCTGACCCTGGGAAAAGGGCTTGGACATGATGCTGCTCCCCAACCCTGGGGGATTTTTTCTACCATCCAGCTCTGGAGCATCCCAAAAAACGGGCAAAGAGGGGGTGAGGAGGCAGGGAGGAGGCAGCTCCCGGGCAAGACTGTGCCCATCACCTGCGTCAGGCCAGCACACGCCCACCCCACCCTTGTGCAAGGGCTTGGAATGAGGAAGGAACTGCTCCTGCTCCTGCTGCTGCTGCTGCTTCTGCTGCTGCTGCTGCTCTGCTGCTCCCACAGCCTGGAAGCACTGCTGGACCCTGGCCGGGGCCTCACCCCAAAATCCAACCCCACCTCACAGTGACCTGTTGCCGGGTGTCCCCAGTGCAGGACCCCTCAGTGGGACCCTGCTCAAATGGTGTTCCAGGACATCTGCCCATCGTCACCCCATGGAATGTCCTTCACTCCTCCGTGGAATGTCTTTCATTCCCCACACACATCCTTCACCTCATGGAGGTCCTTTACCCTGCAGATGTTCTTAATTCCCTGAACTTCCTTCACTCCACAGGTGTTCTTCACCCCATGGATATCCTTGACACCATGGATGTCCTTCACTCTGCAGATGTCCTGGATCCCACAGATATCCTTCCCCACATGGGTGTTCTTCGTCCCATGAATGTCCTTCATCCCCCCATGGATGTTCTTCACCCCAGAGACATCCTTCATTCCATGTATGTCCTTCACCCCATGGACATCTTCCACCCTATGCATTTTCTTCACCCCATGGATATCCTTCACCCCAGAGATGTCCTTCACCCTGCAATCTTCTTTATCCCCCATGCCCCCCCCATTCCCACTGGGAACTGGTGCCTATCCATGCCACGATCTTCCCTGGACTCAGCCTTTGCTTGGATCCAGAGCAGTGCTTCTAAGCTGGCCTCAACTCCTGCAACAGGCGGCAACAAGCCCTGACCTGACCCCACTCCCCAAATTTTGGGGCTCCGGTGGCCAAGCAGGGCAGGTCCCAGCAGCTCCTGGCTGAGTGGTTTTGGGGAGGGTGTTACCGGGATTTGACCTTGGGTTTGGGAAGGGAGAGTTTTTTGGCTGACCCACATTTTTTGGAGGTCTGTGGGAAATGGGGGTGAAGCCCGAAAATGCTGATCCCCCTCAATGAGCCAGGAAGTGTGGAAATCCATCTGAAATCCCAGGTTGGGGAATACAGAGTGAAATTCAAAAGCCGCAGGAATTTCAGAGACTGAAAAGTGCGGGAGGGATCAAAGTGTCTGCGTGGGAATGGGCAAGCCCCGGCAAGATCCAGGGTGACCTCGCTTTGACATTCCCGAATCTTTGGATCCATCCCGCCGGCACTGCTCACCATCCCGGTGTGCATTGCTGAATCCCCTCACTCTCAAAATTGTGGCTTGAAACACCCAAGGAACCCCAATGGGGGATGTTTTTGGACTTTATGGGATGTTCTGGGCATCCCCCTATCCCACTGGGACGGCTGCAGCCGGGCCGGTTCCCCGGCATGCCAGGACGTGCTGGGAAGCACTTTTCCAGCATTTTCCTATCTCCCTCTTATGCAAAGAATTCAGTGCTAAGAACCAGTGCCGGGGGCTTTGCGCTGGCTCCATCCCACCCTTCCTGCAGGATGCAGCAGAGTTGCTGCCCGTGGGGGCTGAATTTTGGGATTGCATGGGAATTGCACAGGAATAACATGGGATTTCGTGGGATGATTGCATGCGATTTCATCATCTTTCATGGGATTGCATGGATTACATGGGAATTGTATAGGATAATTGCATGGGATGGTTCCAGGTTATTTAATGGGATTCCTTGTGGTGATTGTATGGGAACTGCATGGGTTGGTTGCATGGTATTTAATGGAATTCCATGGGATGATTGCATGGGATTGCATGGGATTCCATGGAATTGCATGGGATTCCATGGGATGATTGAATGGGACTCCTTGGGATGACTGAATGGGATTATTGATGGGATTGCACAGCATTTCGTCAGGTGAATCCATAGGACTGCATGGGATTGCATCAGATTCCACTGGGATTGCATGGAATTCCGTGGGATTGCACGGAATTGTGTGGGACGGGAAGCTTGGGAACACAGCAGGAGATGCTTACACAGGTGCGTGGTGGATTGGAGGACGTGGGATCAGGGTGCAGGGGGATAGAGCCAGGCACTGCTGGCCACCCTTCGGCACATCCTCAGGGCTTTTACCCGCCCCCATCCCATTTACATCCCCGGTAATGGGGAAGGAAAATCCCCCTGGGGAGACACAAGAGCCAGTTTGGCCGTCAGTGAATTCCAGACCCACTGGAGCCTCAAATTTGTGTTTAAAATCCTTAAACCTGCAAAATGCCTGGATAGGACACAAAAAGGCTCTTGGCATCTCCTTGGCCAAATCCAGCCGGGAAAACCGCCAAATATGGGAATTTCATGGCAAACACCATTGATCCCCCCTTTTCCAGCCACACCCTCTCCATCATCACACATTTCTGGGGGGTCTAAGCCCCCCACTCTGTTGTCTCCACTTCCATCTAATGAGTGGAACCTTTTCCTTTTCCTAATTAAATCCTGCTCATTAACCCACGGGATTTAATTGCTCCCGACGAGGGGCAGCAGGGGCCACATTTCCAATTTCCTTCCCTTAATTCTTTTAATTGGGAGAAGCAGACGGATGGTGACCCAGCACCGCCAGAAAATCCACCCAGGCCAGAGCTTTTGGGAATATTTTCCATTGCTTTCATCCAGCAGCTCTGTATCACCCCCAAATATAAGGAGAATATCCCCAAATCCATGAGGAAAGGGTTGTAAGCGCTGTGTTGTCTCTCCCATCGATGCTGACAACAGCAACAGCAACAACAAAATCAACAACAACAACAACAATAATAATAATAATAATGTCGATCCAACCTTTTATTCCAGATTATTTATAAAGCAGAAGAAAGTAGTTCAATAAATCCCTGAGCTGATGGAGGCATTTTTTGGGAGGTTTGGGGATTTTTTGGAAGCAAGCCGTCGGCATGGCTTTTCTTCTTCTCCCACTTGGAAAGGAGTTTGTAATCTGCCTCCCGGGTTTTTTGGGAGCTGCTGAATCATGAGTTTGGGGAATGGGGTTATGGAGAGGGCGGGTGAGGCTGTAGAAGGTGGAGCGGTGGTGGGAGAACCTCACAAAAATCAAGTTGCATTGTCTTGGGTGGGTGCTCTTCCCAAAAAATCCAATTGCATCATCCTGGAATGCTGATAACCGCCCCTGAATTGAATTGTGTTGTCCTGGGAGGGTGACGATCCCCAAAATGTCTGATTGCATCATCCTGGGAGGATGATACCCTCCAAAAAAGTCCATTTGCATTGTCCTGGGAGGATAATGATCCCCCCAAAATTAAATTACATTGTCCTGGGTATCCACTAGCCCCCTCCAAAATCAATTTTCACCATCATGGGAGGGTGATAATCCCCCCCAGAAATCCCATTGCATTGTCCTGGCTGGGCTATATCCCCCCAAAAATCAAAGTTCACCCCCCTGGGAAGCTGATGCCTTCCCCATAAATCAATTTGCATGGTCCTGGAAGGATAATAATCCCCCAAAATTAGACTTCCATTATCCTGGATGAGTGATGCCCCCCAAAATGGAATTGCATTATCCTGGAAGGCTAATGACCCCCCCTAAATCAAATTTTATAAGCCTGCCGGGTGTTACACCTCCAAAATTTCAAATTGTGTTTTCCTGGGAGGGTTATGACCCACTCAGAATTCAAACTCCCTGACGCTCCCCAAAAATTCATATTGCCTACCCAAATTTAAATTACATCACACTGGGAGGGCGATATTCCTCAAAAAATCAAGTTGTATCTTTCTGGGAGGATGGGAGGCTCCACAAAAATCAAATCTAGCCATCCTGGGAGGGTGATATCCCCCCAGAATCAAATTGTGTCTTCCTGGGAGAATAATGATCCCAAAAAATTTTAATTTCACTCTCCTGAAATTGTGATATCCCCCAAATAAAACTGCACCATCCTGGAAGGGCAATGTTCCCAAAAAGCTGAGTTGCAGCGTCCTGGGAGGACGGAGCCCCCCGGCCCCACCCTGTGGAGCTGCTCCCTCCCCGGGAAATTTGGGATCGGAGGAATTTTTAGCTCCTGGATTTGCTGAGCCGCGTTTGCTGTCTCCGACATGTCCCTGCAGCCAAGAGCTGATGACACACAAATACCTGACTCATTATTATTCAGGCAGTTAATTAGGTAATGGGGATTAATCCTCCTTCCTGCGGGGCGGGAATTGCCCATGGAGCCTGCTCCGACCCATTCCCAGTGCTCAAACTGGGCACTTCCCAGTCCAGTAAGGGATGGGGAGGCAAAGCCCATCTTGTCTGGAGCCTCAGGGATTTTTAACGGAAGGAATTAGGATTGGGGGCTTTTCTTCCCCTTCCTAGTGTTTTCCAGCTTGGGATGCCAAAGCCACCTGCACCCACATGCTGTCGGTGGGCCCAGGGGGTGAAATGTACCTTGTGCAGGAAGAGGGAAATAATTATTAAATTAATTAATTGAAAGTGAGCATCCCAAAAGACAGGATCTCCTTCTCGATCTGCAGTGGGATGCATGGAGCACCTCACCCTGTGCCCTCCGGCAGCACCTCGCTCACATCCCCACCCTCAAACCCAACATTTATGCACCCTCTGACCCCAAATCCCCTAAAATTCATCCTCAAAGTCCTCCTCCAGCCCTTTTCCAGGCTCCTCATGGATGATTGGGCATTCCAGGGATGCCAAAGGGCAGAAGGAGGATCCCTCCATATCGGCACCTCCAGGGTTGTCAGGATGCCTTACGTTTGCCAAATTGGGCTATTTTGAGTGAAAAATCAGGATTTAGGGGTTTTCCAAGCCTGGCAGGGAATACAGGATGGGAAGATCAAAATCTGCCTGTAAAGAAATTCATCACTCTGGGAACAAACACCGGATTTCTCTGCGGGTTGCTCTGATTGGCTGCTCGAAAATCCCCCCCAAACCTGGAAAATTCCTAATCTGAGCAGGTGTGGGTGGATTCCCACCGGGATCGTGATGCTGGAGAGGGGAAGATGGTCCTTTGGGGTACTGGGCGTTCTGGTACCGCTCCCGTCCCCTTCCTTGCAGGATTCCTGCTCCCAAAGCCCCGAGTGCTCCTACTGCAGGCCAGGGCTGAGACCTTGTGGGAATGTGCCTGGAATGGCAGACACAGGGAAAAACGGCCTTTCCCCACCCTTTCTCTCGCTAATCCACTCTTTTCCCCGCCGTGTTCCACCTTTTTTCTCTCTCTTCCAACCTATTTTCACCCTGTTCCGCCCATTTTCTCCCTATTACACCTTTTTTCTCCTCCTTATTCCACCTTTGTTCTCTCTGATCCAACCTTTTTTCTCCGTCCCACCTTTTTTTTAACTCTGTTCCACCTTTTTTTTTACCTCCAATCCTCCCGGTTTTCTCCCTATTCTACCCTTTTTTCACTCTGTTCCACCCATTTTCTCCCTATTCCACTTCGTTCTCCCTATTCCACTAATTTCTTCACTCCACTCTTGTTTTCCTTCCATTCCACCTTTTTTTTTTTTTTAATTCGTGTTTCACCTCTTCTCCCTATTCCACCTTTTTCGTCCCTGTTCTTCCTGTTTTTCTCCCTATTCCACCCTTTTTCTTTGTAATCCATCTCTTTTTTTCTCCCTATCCCACCTTTTTTTTCCTCTCCGTTCCAACCTTTTTCTCCCCAGGTGGAAAAAATCCCAGTGACTGAACCCCAAAAACTCAGCAACTCTCCCAAAACAATTCCCCCATGGCATCCTCCACATCACAGCAACGGGATGAAATAAAATCAAAGAAATAGTCCAAAAATTAAACAATAAAGGGAACATCCCACAGGAGTGGCCATTATCCACTTATTATCATTAATGATTAATTATTGTCATTAACAGCCTTTGACTCCAGAAATAGCTCCCCAAGGGGAAAAATCATAGGCAAGTGGGAATTAATTCATCATAGTATTATGGAAGAGGAGGGAAAATCCCCTTTTTCTGCTGTTTTGGCTGTTTTAGGGGTTCTTGGGAAATCCAGGGGGGGTTTATGGAATGAGAAAACCAGGATTAAATGCACATTTATAGACACACACACACATATATATATATATATATATCTATCTCTCCATATATCCTCCTTTTCCTTTCTTCTCGGAGAAGGACTAGGAATCCTCATGCATGAACATGTGGAGCCAAAGGGAAAATGGATTTTCTCCTCTCCTCTTCTCATGGGTTTCAGCTCTGGCTCCGTTGGCACAACGCTCCTGGTGCTGGCCCTGACTCACCCGGTTATTTTTAGCCCCGACCTCTTTTCTCCCCATGTTTTCATCCATTCGTGGTGCCCTAAAAATGCAAAATAAGGGATGAAATGGAAAATCCACCTTCGGAAGAGGCAGAACTGGGGGTTAATTTTCCCCTTTTCATGGATAAACCAGAATTTCCCTTTGTTTTCCCATCTTTGCTGTGTTTATTGAGTGAAAAGCCAACAAAACCAGGTCAGTTTAGGACAAGGAAGTTGCTACCTGGGCTGGAAAACTTTTTATTTATTAATTGGGATACATTAAATTATAATAATTGATTTTATTTGGACCAGTGTTCCTGCTTTTTCAAGACATAGAACCTTTCTCCAGTCTACTCTAACCCAAGGACTGGAGGGTTTAATGCACTTTAATCCCAGTTTTGCTAATCCTGGGGTTTAACTAATCCAGGTTTAAGGATAAAAAGTGAAATCCAAGGAGATCCAGCTGCTAAATCCAAATACTAAGGATATTCAGGAGCTCCCTCGCATCCCTAGAGCTGGACCAGGAGGCTCCAGGAGTATCCCCCACATAACAAGCCAAAACCAGCTCAAAATCTCAAAGGAAAAGCCAAGCCAGGGCATTTCAAGTAAGGCTGAAATCCCTGTGGAGGCTGTGTCACCGTTGCCCAACCCAATTTTATGACAAATCCTGTTTCTGGATGGACTTTATCCCCAATTTCATCACCTGGGCTGCGGTTTTCCAGGTGACCTGACCCCGACTCAACCCACATCTTCAAAGAGCCTCACGCCAGGAAAACCACTCCGGATTGACCCAATTCATGGAATGCTGGCGGGATCACTGGGGTGTGGCGCCGGGCAGATGTCGGCAGCTGGTCCAGCTGTTGGGGGCTGGGGTTGTTGTACCGGAATTCTGCACTCCTGCATAGGTTTTCCTTGATTTTTTTGGGATTTGGAGGAATTGGGATGGTGGAGCTCCGGAAATCCCATTTTTGGGGATTTTTGGCTGGACTTTAAAAGAATAAAACCCAACTTTTTGCCTCAGGGAAATATTTTAAAGCTCCTCGAGGCTCAAACATGTTGGAGGACACTGGGAATATTGAAATAAATTCCCCCCTGGAGTGGATTAACTCCATCCCAAGGATGCTCAGCATTGGGCGTCAAATTCTTAGGATTCCCTATATTTTAAGGCATAATCCAGGACTTTTGGTGTATGGCATCAAGTCCCAGCCAAGCCACATTCTCTCCCATGATCCATCCTGTGATGCCAGCTTTATTACCCCAAAAAATATTCCTGGAAAGATGATTTCAGCCTGGACTTCACCTGAAAAAATGGGAGCCGTGTCCAAATCCCCTCCCCACATCCCATGTGTCACCAGGACTTTCGTGTCCCTGATGCTCCGGAGGGTGAGTCTGGGTCGGGATGGGAGAGGCAGTGAGATAACGAGCTTGTCATGAGTGATGCAGCGCAAGGAAGGGATCGAAGAGATCGCCAACCCGGATTTCCTTGTCTGCTGGGAACGAGAGTTTGCAGGAGACATCCCTGGGGTGGGAGGCTGTGCTGGGGGCGTCAAAGCCGAAATCTGTGGTGGGGAAGGGACTGAGGATGAGGAAGCTGAGCCCATCCCTTTGTCCCGGTCCTCCACACAACCCGGATCCATGGAGAGGCTGATCCCATCCCTTTGTTCCTGTCCTCTCGCACCGCTGGACTCCCTGAGCCCACCCCTGTAGCCTCGGGTCTCCCCCAGAACTCCAGTCCCATGGAGAGGCTGATCCCACCCTGTGACCTGTCCTGGACAGAGGTCGCCTCCCTGAGCCCACCCTTGTGGCCTCGATCCCCAGCAAAACCGTATCCCTTGGAATGGCTGAGCCCATCCCGGTGGCCTCCGGCCTCCCCCTCGCCCTCCCCCCGGTGTTATTTTAACCCTTTTCCCCGGAGCAAATCCCCCTAAATCCCCTCCAGCCCCTCGGCCCCGCCGGGATTATCCCGCTCCGGCCGTTTTCCTCCATCAGCATTCCCGCGGCGCCGGGGAGGGGTCCCGCCAGGAATGCCGAGTCGGCAAAACCCCAACCCGGATCGCTTGGGATGGGCAAAAAGGGGGAAAAGGGTCTGGGATGGAGCCAGTGGTTATTTAGTGGAATTTACAGTTGAGGAATTGCGTGGAATGGCCAAATTTGGGGCAAAATCGGGCAGATTTAGGAAAGAAAATTAGTATTTATATTAGTTTTTCTGGGTTTTGGTGCAATTTCTGCTTTTGTCTTTTTAGTGCTTTTGGGACTTGCTC
Organism: Corvus hawaiiensis; assembly: GCF_020740725.1. Classification (NCBI taxonomy): domain Eukaryota; kingdom Metazoa; phylum Chordata; class Aves; order Passeriformes; family Corvidae; genus Corvus; species Corvus hawaiiensis. The sequence goes on from NC_063234.1 coordinate 8,557,578, forward strand.
TTTTGGTGTCTTTTCTTTGCATTTCACCACCCTGTTTTGCTCTTTAAATTTTTGTGCATTTTGGTGCACAATTTTTTCTAGCTTTTCTTTTTTGTGTTTTTTTTCTAAGATTTTTTTTGGTGCAATATTTGATTTTTCTTTCTTTTGTCAGGCTTTTAAAATTTTTGTACATTTCTGTTCTTTATTTTTCCTTTCCTGTTTTTTTTCCCCCTTTTTCTTCAATTTCTGTGCAACTTTTAGTCAACTTTTTTTTATTATTTTGCCATTTCCCCTCTCTTTTTACCTTTTTGTGGTGCAATAATTTCCTGTGCTTTTGGGGTGTTTTTTCAATATTTGTGCGTTTTTTGTGCATTTTTTTTATTTTGGGGACTTTTTTTTTTTAAACAAGATCAACAAGGGGAATTGCATTTTTCATCCTCTTTTTAGGCTTTTAGTGATTTTTAATGATTTTTTAATACAAATTTTGGGGGGGGGAAAGGGGAGTTTTGGGGTGGGGATGGCAGAGCCAGGCACATGTAGGTGTGCACTCACTTGTGCACACATGTACAGCCATGTACCCCTTGCACACTCGTGTGCACACAGACACACTCAGCACACTACACACGTGCAGGTATGCAAACCCTTGCAACACACAGAGAGCCACACAGCCCCTTGAACACTCACACACATGTACAGGTGCACACCCTTGCACATTCATGTGCACATGCCCTTGCACACTCACATGTGCACAAACAAGCACGTGGACACACATGCCACTCATGCTCACACTTGTGCACACACACAGTCACACACATGAACATTGACACAAATGCAGTTCACATACACAGATATGTGCACACACACTCCCACACATGCAGCACACACACAGACACACCCTGCACTCACACGTGCACTTACACACACACACGCACCATGACACTCACCTGCCCACACCCGCCACATGTGCCGCCCCATGCAACCATGGGCGCGTGTTTACACACACACACTCACACACACGTGTACAGCGACACACACAGCTGCACACTCACGCACACACAAACTCACACTCACACACTCCTCCCCCACACTAACACACACACACTCACACACACACATGCACACAGTGGCACACACACCTGCACACTCTCTCTCTCCCACACACACACGTGCACTCTACACACACACACTCACACGCATGTAAACACAGTGACACTCACCCCCCACCACTCCCCACATGTGCACGCTCCCGCGTGTGTATTTACACACGCACACATCTGTACACAGTGACACACACACGCACACACGTACACACACACACACACACGTGGACTCGCTGACACACGGTGACATGCGTGCACACACAGACACCCAGAGACGCACACACAGACACACAGACACACACACACAGACACCCAGAAACACACACACACACAGACACACAGACACACACACACAGACACCCAGAGACACACACACACACACAGACACACACACACACAGACACCCAGACACCCAGAGACACACTCAGAGACGCACACAGACACACACACACACACACACACACTTACACTCTCTCACGCTCTCTCACCCGCGGTCCCTCCCGCTCCCGCTCCCGTCCCCGTCCCCTCCCCCCGCCGCCCACGTGCAGCCCCGCACGCGCCGCCGCCCCCCGCGCTCCCCTCCCACTCCCCTCCCACGCCCCCCATTCGCGGCCCCTTCGCTCCGCCCCTCGGCGCCTGCCCCGCCCCCGCCCCAACACCGCCCAATGGGCGCCGCCGCCTCGCGCCGCCCCCGCCCGCGCTCTTAAGCGGCTCCAATGCCCGGGCGGCGGCCGCGCCTCCGCCCCGCTCTGCTCCGCGCCCCGCGCCCCGCGCAGCGCTCCGGCCCCGCCGCCCGCCCGCCTGCCCGCACGGCCCCGCCGCGCCGGCCCCGGCCTCGCCATGGACACCGGCAGCAAGGTGAGCCCGCGCCCCCCCGCCCTGCGTTACACAACCCCCCGGCCACCCCCGCGCGCGGCCCCGCCGCCCCCGCACACGCGCGGCTGTCGCCGCCAGCCGCGAACACCTTTTTGCGTTATTTTTTACCCTAAACCTGAGTGGAGCCGCTCCCGAAAGAGCGGCTGATGCCGGCTCAGCGTCTTGTAGCGCGCTCGGCAGCCACTTTTGGGCTCCCCCCCGAAATGCGGAACCGCGAGGGAGCGACCCAAAACTGTCCCTTTTGACCCCATTTCGGGGGAGGTGGCCCCAGAGCCCGGCAAGGGCCGAGGTGGCTTTTGGGGGGTGCGAGGTTGGGATGACCCCGCCGGGACCCTCCGGATCCCCGCAGTGTTGGGGCTCAGCTGGGCACATCCCGCCTGGAGCTCCTGACCCAGTTCCTATTAATTTATCCCAAACTGTGAGTTATTAAATGCTCTGAGCTCGCCCGGCCGCTCGGCAGTGGCCGGGATCCCCCAACACCCTCCCCATCCCAAATTAATTGATTTATAATTAATTGGGGGGGGTTAAAGCCCAAAACGATCCTGGTGGTTAATTCCAGCAGGTCACTGTTATCAACCCCCATTTGCTTCATCCCAACCACCAAAACATTCCCGTCCTCCCAAACATTCCCATCTGGGAACGGCTGGGATAAATCCAAGTGGTTTTTTTGGGGGTGAGGGATCGGGGGGATGTGTTTAGAAATTGGCTGCGTGGCCGCACGAAGTGTAATAACCCCCCAAATCGTCATTTTATCCTAATTAAAGATGTGACAGGAACGATCTCCCTTGGTATTTCACCCCCTCTTTCCACCCCCCCCCCCCCCCCCATTAAACATGAACTACACAATTTTCTTAAATTTAATGGATCTATATCAATCTCTGTATATGTATCTCCTAATTTTAAATGATTTTGTTCCGAGCCGGCTCGCCCGCAGCGCCTGTTTTCCAGGATGAGTGGTGGGATTGGGGGTGGGAGCCGGGAACGTGCCGGCCGGCAGCGCGGTGATGGGGGCAGGAATTAAACACAAATTTGGTCTCATACCCAAATCCGACGCACTTTAACTCCCGGTTTCCCGAATGGAGTCGGAGTCGCGTTCCCGCTGCTTTTCCAGCTCTGTAACTCCCCGCCTTGGATGGATTTGGGTTAGAAATGATTAATTTTTGTAAAGGTAATTAATCGCAGGGCTGATTTGCCGAGCGCTGATGGGCAACACTTCCATCCAGAGTGTGTTTTGCATGGAAAAAAACCGGATTTTTCATGGAAGCAGCTGGCGGCTGAGAGGTGGGGGACTAACTCCCACCCCCAATCCCCTTGAAATTTAATAATTAATATTATTAACCCAGGATGGTTTTTTTGGTTTTTTTTGTTGCACATTCCGTGTGTATTTTCCAGCTCATTCCATGCAAAAACGTCTCCCATGCTTGTCGCAGTTGCAAAACTCGCCGGGATCGTGTCGCCGTCCCTGGATGACCTTTAAGTAGGGAAGAAAAATAAATAAAAAAATCACATTCCGCCACTCCGATGCTTCTTCCCATCCCCCCGGTTCTCTCCCACAACCCAAATCCCACCCCGTCCCCACAGTGCCAGCGTGACCCCCAAATTCTCTGGGTTTAAGTCCCCTCCTGTGGGTTTGGAGTGGATTTTTTCCAGTTTTCGGTGGGGGTGCGAGTTTTTCCCGTGTTGGGAGGCAGCTGCAGCTGTGTTGTCCATGTGCCCTCGCTCCCAGGAATGTGCAAATGAGTGTGCAAGGGGCTGCACCCACTCCCCACATCCCCTCTTCCACCCCTGGTTGGGAGCACTCAGGAGCAGCCTCTGGGCTGCTGCTTAAATCCTCATGGATCATTTTAATGGTGTCTTTGTCATGTGGATTTTCCCAAAATTCCCTTGTGGGACCCCCTTTTTTAACTATTATTTTGATTTTTAAGGAATTACTATTTTTTCTTGCTCCATAGGACAGATAGCATCCCAAAATCCTCCATGACAGAGTGAAAAAAGAATTTGAATTCCCTCCTAAGACTCTTTTTAAAAAAATATTGTTTTAAAGGAATAAGTAATTTCTGTGTTTCATGAGGCAGCAGCATCCCCAAACCCTCCATGGTGGAGTAAAAAAAAAATGGTATATCCTCCTGGGACCTTTTTTTTTCATGTTATTGCTAATTTGCTTTTAAAGAAATTATTAATTCACTTGATCCGTGAAACAATCAGCATCCTAAAATTGCCCAAATCCTTCTGCACTGGAGTAAAAAAAGTTCAAATTCCCTTCTGGGACACTTTTTTTTTTTTTAGTACTATTTTGAAGGAATTATGAATTCCCTTTTTCCATGAAGCAGCAGCATCCCAAAATCCTCCATGCTGGAGTGAAAAAAGTTGGAATTCCCTGCTGGGCCACTCTTTTAATATCTTTGTATTAATATTTCAGTATTATTATTATTTTGCTTTTAAAGGGATTATTCATTCCCTTGATCCATGAGGTGGTCTGTATCCCAAAGTCTTTCCAGGCTGGAGGATAAAAAACAAAAAAGGGTTAAAAATAGAGTTGTAAAGCCCAAGGCAGCAGGTCTGGGGGGGCCCTGTCACCCCCCCACCCCGATCCTCCTCGGAGTGTCCTGGCTTCCGTGTTGGAGCTGGGGAGGAAGCAGGAAGCAGCTAAGAAGAAAACAAATACTCTAAATTCATTAAAATTCTGGCTTTCCTATAACATAGAGGAATTATTAGGGATAAAGCCTGGAGTTTGGGGTCTAGTCGGGCTTAAGTAAGTTTATTTTTTGGAAATAAGAGGGAATTTGTCCCAAAATTCCTGATAAAGCTGTTTTTCCTGCAAGGAGTTAAAAAATCTCCCCACAGCCCCACGTGGGGTTTGGCAGGAACTGCCTGGGCAAAGCAGAATCTACTTTTTCATTTATTTAATTATTTTTTTTCCCCCCAAACTTGCCTTTAATGGCGACGTTCAAGCCGAAAGGCTCCCGGATCGGAGCCGGGCAGCGTGTTTGGAACAGGGAAGGGAGCGGCAGGAGCTGACTCACCCTGACCCTACTCGGGAATAGCCTCCAAAAAGCAATTTTCCTGCCAGTTTTACCCTTTCATCTCTTCAAACTGCTGGAATTTAATCAAAATACAAGGTTTTTGTTCTGGAATTTAATCCAAAAATCTTTTTTATTTTCTTTTTTAGTAGCCATGAAAAGTTCTCTTTTTCTAAATGTTAAAATGGAAAAATGAATGTAATTTTTTTTTCTTTTTTTGGGTAGTGGCTGGTGTGGGAGCATCAAGGTGTTGTTACCTCTCACCTTCCTGGAGCAAAGTTCATCCGGCTGCCGCATCCTCATCTTTGCAGCCATGACTCACCTGTGCTCGCCCTGCCTAGGGGAGCGCCTGGCAGCTCCCGGGGTGCCCTTTAGCCAGGAAAAGGCAAAATCAGGACCCAAACAAATCAGGGTGATCCCCGAAAAGCAAAGGAAAATCACCCCACCCCAAAACCTCCCAATTCCCCCCCAGTCCACTCAAATCTCCAAAATCCCTCATTTTTTAATAAGGTTTCCCCAAGCAACAGGTGCTTTCAGCATTCCCATCCTAGGTTTTTGGGGGATGGATAAGGTCACAGTTAGAATTGTGGTGTTTTTGGGGCTTTTTCTGTGTTTTTTTGGGATACCACCAACTTCCCAGCCTGTTTGTGCCCTCCCAACTGCGGCGTTTTCTCCTTGGGGTGGATTTATTGTGAAGCACCGACCAAATCCAAGTGCCAGAACCTCCCTGATTAGTTGTGTTGGGGCCAAGCCTAATTAATGAGCTTCATTAAGGGGCCTGGCTTCATTCCCTCTGCTTTTTCCCTGGGAACTTTCACGCGGAGGGAGGTGGTGGCCAGAGTGGCAAGGTCAGGGAGCAGCATTAATTCCATTATTAAAAGAGAAAAACGGTTCTTAAATACAAAAAAATATCCTTTTGGTAGGGAAATTGGAGTCACCCCTCCTCATTTAGATGGGATCTGAGACATCGATCCCTTGGGAATATTAATCCAAGACCCCATGGAAGCATCCTTGGGGGTGACATGTTGGTACTTAGGGAGGACCACCCCCTTTCACCCCCCCCCCCCCCCCCCCCCCCCTTCAAATTAAGGGGTTTATAAATTTCACGTGGCTCATCCCAAAGCTGATTAAGTGGGAATGTCGGATCCTGGTTCTAGTGCCGGGAAAATCTCCTGCTTGGGATAATTGGGCCTCTAACGAAGGTGGCCCAAGTGCTGGCCTGCCCTGACCCTGCTCCCGAACAAGGCTCTGATTGTTGCTCCAGCTCAGGCGGGAGGAAGAGGAGGCCTGGGAAGGCTTTGCCAACTAACCAGGATTTTGCTCAGCGACTCTTAATTAGACTGTGATGGAAAACCTTTGTTAATGACAGATTCCCGGAGCATCCTCGGCCGGGAGCGCACGGAGGCTCCGCCGTGTCCCGGGAGCGGCCAGCGCTGGCCCGGAGCCCAGTGCTCATGTGGAGCCTCCGAGGGGACCCTTGGAGCCCAGATAACACCTCCAGCCCACTCCAGGGCTGAAATTCCTGGAATCCCCCAAACCATGGGGTTTTTTTAACTCCCAAAATGACATTTTTATTATTATTTTTCCCCCTCAGCGCCAAAAAAAGTGAGTTTTCTCTTTTATCCTGAATATTCATACTCGCCGCCTTCCCAGCATCCCGTGCAGCGCCCTGGGATCGCTCCGGTGGGGGAGACAGGGCTGCGGGGATCCCAGATTTAACCCCTTTTCCGTGTTTTCTGGCAGATGACGGCTCGCCTGATGCTGGCTGTGGGAGGAGCGGTGCTGGGCTCCCTCCAGTTTGGATACAACACTGGCGTCATCAACGCCCCGCAGAAGGTGAGTGCTCCCAGAGCCCTCCGGAGGGAAATTCCAGCCCCTCTGTCACAAAATTCCACACCTCCCCCTGCCCCGTGTCCGAAAACAAACCAGCCTCCGCTGCCAGCCTGGCTAAAATAGTACATCCCGCTAGGCAGCTTAGGGCTGTAATGGGATTTGAGAGGGAGTTATTTAGCTCCAGCCTTCCCGGGAGAATTTGTTTCCTCCTTGCTTGGCATTTTTGTTGGGAAAAATCCCAGCAGTGCCTGCAGGATGCTCTCTGGGTGTGGCCTGTGGAACTTTTAACCTCGGCTCTTAGTGAAGGTTTGGTAGTTAATTAAGGTTTGAGTCATCCCAAGTGGCTGCTCCGGACAGAGAGCCCCTACCTCCGAGTTTTGCATCCCGGCACAACATCCCGGGAGGAGAGGGGGTTGGCTGGGAAGTGCTGTAAGGGGAATGGAGCGAAGGAGGTGTTGGCTCCTCCCCTAATGTAATGCCAGGACCCTCCAGCTGCTGGTAGATACCCGTGGGCCATGGAAAATGGCCACATGACTTTTCCCAAATTTGGTATCTGTTTGAGGTGTTAAAGACTTGGAAAATTATCTCAGACTTCCCATGTGGTACGTGCCCAGGTGTTCCCTGGGCACAGCTCTTGTGCTGGGATAAGGTGTGGAGGGACAGCCTGGGCTCTGGCGGGAGCCCCAAGTGTCACCACCCCAAAGAATTCAACCCACCAGGGCAGAATCCAGCAGCCAGAGTTTAATCCCATCCCAGTGGATGGCTCTGGAATGTTGCCTCAAACACTGGGAAAACTCCTCATGGGAGAGAAGACCCCGTGGAAAAATTCCCCAGGCCCCATCAGTGTGGCAAGAGGAAAAAAACCAGGAATTTGTTCGAGGTGTTGCATTATCTGTTATTGAATCCCGCAATTCAGTTTCTGTGGCTGGAGGCTGCAGCTCCCACCCAGAACCTGCAGGGCGCTGCTGAAGGCATCAACCTCCTAAAATATCCTGATGCCTCCTTGCTTTCACGTGGACTGGTCTGATGTTGGGCATGTTCATTCTTGGGTGGCCCTAAGCACCGTGCCTGGGAGACAGGCAATGGAGCAGTGTTTGAACCGTTGGAGCTGGGAAATCCCTGGGATTGCACTGAGGAGCTGCTCCCCAGCATCTGCCCTCATTTTCCCAAGCTCTGGCACTGTGGGAAGCAGGAATGCTGTGATCACACCCTGGTCAGAGCCCATCCCAGGAGTTTCCCTGGACTGAAGGATTTCTCTTCATCCTCTCACAGCTGGCTGCTCTGGGTGACATGGGCAGGGATCAGCTGTGAGCTTCCCATGGGACTGAGCTCCTGTGCCCGCAGTCCGCAGCAAATCCAGACTCTCCTGATGGGTGTTGCCACAGTTTTCCTCATGATTTTGGGTATGAATCCCTGGGGCTCAGGCCAGGAGGAGTCACGTGGTGCAGGACAAGTCACCTGTGTTGGGTGGAAGGATTTGGGATGCTCCATGTGGGAGCATGAAGGCAGATGGGATGAGGGTCGTCCTGGGCAGCAGGATGTGCTGGACACAGGGGGTCATCCCAGCTTTAAGAATGGGGACACATAAAGTGTGGGTTTTGGATAGGGACACGTTACTGTGCAGGACTGGAATGCATTGGAATTGGAATGGGGGTGCATTGGGATAAACTGGGGCACAGGATTGGGATGCAGGATGGGGATGCATGGAGGTGCAGGACTGGGACAGGAATGCCTCAGGATGCACTGGGGCACAGGATGGGGATGCACTGGGATAAACTGGAGTGAAAGGTTGGGATGAGGATGCACAGGGATGCAGAGTTGGCATGGGGATGCATTGAGATGCATCCAAGCACAGGATTGCACTGGTATTGGGATTCATGGAACTGCAGGATGGGGATGCATCACAATGCTCAGCTGAAAAGGGGGGGGAAAGCCCCAGTTTTAGGGACAACAATTTTTTTTTTCACCCATCTCCCTTTAAACCCATTTTTCATCCCTTCCTCTGCCCCAAAAAATACTGGACTCTTCAAAGCATCCCTTTTTTCAGGAGGAAGGGGGCAGGAGGGGGTGTTATTTTCAGAGATCCCCTGGCTCTACTGAGAGCCTGAGCCAGCCCAAACTTCTCCAATAATCCAATCAATTATTTATTTTGGGGATGTTGGGAAAAGGGGGAAAAGCATCCAAACCTCCAGGTGAAACAGAAGGGAACAAAATCACTTAAATATGGCAACTCTAATGGTTTTCTTTTTCCTTTGGAAAAGGAACAACTCAGAAAAATAATACTACTGGGACTTGTATCCGGTGCAGTGTGAATTTCTTGTGCTGTCTCTGCCAGGGCTCCTGTTTGGGCTTGGATGGATGGGAAAAGTGGAAAGTGAAGCACGATGGTGTAAACAGTGAATTGGGAGTGGAACCCTTCAGAACAGCAGAATCCTGGAGCCACCTGAGGCCCAGCAGAGCAGGGAATCTCTGCAATTTCTGCTCCTTCCAACTTGGGTTGGTGGGGTGTTATGGAGCCCTTTGCTTTGGTGGTTTGGGGATGACTGACCCTTAAATCATGGTATTATGAAGGATTTGGGTTGGAAGGGACCTTTAAAGGGTCATTTAGGCCATTTCCCAGCCATGGGCAGGGACGGGAAGTTGGTGAAGCTACCAGTGATGGGCTGGCTTTAAAAATACATTAAAAGTGTACAAAATGCATATAAATGTATATATTTTGTATATAAGTGTATACTTTTTGTGTATAAAAATATACCAAACTTATATAAAATCATCAAAAATTTATATAAAACCCCCTAAAATTCACAAACCAGGCTGTTCTTAGTGTTTAAAACCAAGGCCTGTGTTGGGTGTTGGCATCACAGTCCTGCAGAACCATGGCAGAGATTGTGTGTTATGGAATTCTTGGGGGAAAAAAACCTGGAAATCCAGCTCCGGGAGTATCCAAGGGGATGGGAACTGCCCTGTGTTCCTTCCCTTCCTCTGCGGGGCTGGCACATCTCTGCCTCCTGCCCTGCCCTGGGGAGCAGCGTGACCTCCCCGTGCCCGCCTGGCGAGTTTTGGCAGCGCAGTCTCTCCCTCTCCGGGCAGGGTGAGTCCAGAACCCGTCCGGCTGCATTTCCCCCACGTATCCCAGCAGGTTCCCTCCCTTGGGCTGGAGTCGAGCCTCGACCGGCGGCTCTGGTGATGGTGACGCATTGTCTTGTGAGCCGCAGTGGCCGCAGGGACTCGTCCCTCTGGTGGCACGGCTGAAGCGGGGGCGGGTTTGATGCGTGGTTTGGTTTCTCTCCTTGTTTTCCAGGTGATTGAGGATTTCTACAACCGCACGTGGCTGTACCGATACCAGGAGCCCATCAGCCCTGCCACCCTTACCACGCTCTGGTCCCTCTCTGTTGCCATCTTCTCTGTCGGGGGCATGATTGGCTCCTTCTCTGTGGGTCTCTTTGTCAATCGCTTTGGAAGGTGAGCTCTGAGCCTGCTGGATCCCTGGTGGATCACTCAGTGGGGAGGTTGTGCTGCCTCACCCCACCCTGGCATTCCAGGACTGCCAAGGGCTGATGTTTGGGTTCTCCTGGTGTTCCTCATCTCTCTCCTCCATCCCTCTCCAGACGCAATTCCATGCTGATGTCCAACATTCTAGCCTTTGTGTCAGCTGTCCTCATGGGCTTCTCCAAGATGGCTTTTTCCTTTGAGATGCTCATCCTTGGCCGCTTCATCATCGGCCTCTACTCTGGCCTCACCACGGGTTTCGTGCCCATGTACGTGGGTGAGGTGTCCCCCACTGCCCTGCGGGGGGCCTTGGGGACCTTCCACCAGCTTGGCATTGTCCTGGGCATCCTCATTGCACAGGTGAGCACTGGAGAATGTTTTGCGGGGGGGGGTGTTCCCCCTTTTTTTTGATCCTGACACTCAACAGGGCCTGCAGGGATGAGGTGCTGTGGATCTGCACAGCCTTTCAGGTGGAGCTGGGATGGGAGGGGTGGAACTGGAGCTCAGCAGGAGCAGGGTTGCTGTGGGATCTGAAGGTTTGGGATGGGCAGCATCAGGATGTTGACATCTGTTGGCCACCTGGAAGCAGCAGAGGAGTCCCTCCAATGGATGTCCCAGCTTGGAGTGCACCATGAATTGCAGAGTTGTGTCCAACCAGGACTCTTCCAGCTGGGTTGGGTGGCTCAATCCCTCTTCTCCTCCTCAGGTGTTTGGTTTGGACTTGATCATGGGAAACGACTCTCTCTGGCCACTGCTGCTGGGCTTCATCTTCGTTCCTGCCCTGCTACAGTGCATCATCCTGCCCTTTGCCCCCGAGAGCCCCCGGTTCCTGCTCATCAACCGCAACGAGGAGAACAAAGCCAAGAGTGGTGAGTGACTCCTCCACAGGGCCCATCCTGGCACTCCGGAGGGTCCTCGGCATCTCCTGACCCCACCTCTCCTTCTCAGTCCTCAAGAAGCTGCGGGGCACAACGGACGTGAGCAGCGACCTGCAGGAGATGAAGGAGGAGAGCCGGCAGATGATGAGGGAGAAGAAGGTCACCATCATGGAGCTGTTCCGCTCACCCATGTACCGCCAGCCCATCCTCATCGCCATTGTCCTGCAGCTCTCCCAGCAGCTTTCAGGGATCAATGCGGTGAGTCTGGGTGGGATCTGAATGCCAGGGGTCGGCTTGGTTCACCCAGAGCTCCAGGACCTGACTTGTGGCACCTCCCTGCCCTTTGTAGGTCTTCTACTACTCCACCAGCATCTTTGAGAAGTCGGGGGTGGAGCAGCCTGTCTACGCCACCATTGGCTCTGGTGTGGTGAACACAGCCTTCACCGTGGTCTCAGTGAGTTTTGGGGCCTCCCAGGGTCTCTCCAGGGAAGGTGGGAGAAGGGGCCTTTCCTGCAAGCTGGAGAGGTGCTGATGGGCCATGTCCATCCCACAGCTGTTCGTGGTGGAGCGAGCCGGGCGCAGGACCCTGCACCTCATTGGGTTGGCAGGGATGGCTGGATGTGCCATTCTCATGACCATCGCCCTCACACTGCTGGTGAGTGCTGGGGAGGCTGGGAGGAGGAGGAGGAGGTTGAAGAGGGATGGTTGGAGTGGAGGAATGACTTATTCCTCCTTGAGGTGATGGCTGAGCACTCAGTTCCCATTGTCACATCTCTCCTGAGCTCCCAGAATTCCAGTTTCCAGCTCATGGCTCCTCTGCCAGCACCAGCTGAGGTGTCCAGGTGACGTGTTCCCTTCATGGCACTGACCTTCTCCCTTTCCCTTGGCCTAGGACCAAATGCCCTGGATGTCCTACCTCAGCATTGTGGCCATCTTTGGGTTTGTGGCCTTCTTTGAGATCGGCCCAGGCCCCATCCCATGGTTCATCGTGGCAGAGCTGTTCAGCCAAGGCCCCCGTCCCGCCGCTTTCGCCGTGGCTGGGCTCTCCAACTGGACCTCCAACTTCATTGTGGGAATGGGCTTCCAGTACATTGAGGTAATCACGGCTGGAATACTGGGGGGGGGGGGGGGGGTGTGACTGGGGATACAGGAATCTGGGAGTCCCAGGGGATCCCAGGAATCCTCCAGGGGAGTCTCAGTCCCACCCTTTGAGGCTGTGTTGGTTCAGGGTGGATCCAGATCCCAGTTCTGGATCAGGGATGGAAAGAGTGTCCAGCTGGATCCCCATGCCAGACTTCAGTGCAGGATCCCATTGCTGGACCCTGCTGCCAAATCCAAATCCCGGGTCTGGTTGCTGGTTCCTGGTGCTGGATCACGTTGCCAGATTTTGGTGTGGTGTCCTGGTGTCAGATCTTGGTGCCAAATCCTGCTGCTGGATCCCAGTGTTGAATTCCAGGGCCACATCCTTGAGTCCTAAAACCTGGGCTGAGGTGGTTTGGTTGGGTTAAGGTCCCTTGGGAAGGAGGACTTGAGCTGGAACTGGACTCAGTGTTCCTTATGGAACTTGAGATGTTCCTTGAAAGGAGGACCTGGGTCTTGGATGGCCATGGCAGGTGTGGGCAGGGTGGTACCAGCTGATCCTTCAGCCATGGCCCATCGCTCTGAGTCCAGAGAGGGGAACAGGGCTGGGGAAGGGGCTGGAGCACCAGGAGCAGCTGAGGGAACTGGTGGGGCTCCACCTGGAGAAAAGGAGGCTCAAGGGGGACCTTCTGGTTCTCCACAACTCCCTGACAGGAGGGGGCACCTGGCAGGAGTCAGGCTCTGCTCCCAGGAAACAAGGGACAGGTCCCCAAGCTGTGCCAGGAGAGGTTTAGATTGGATATTGAGAAAATTTCTTCATGAAAAGGGTGGTCAGGGAGGTGGTGGAGTCACAATCCCTGGAAGTGCTCAAAAACATGTGGATATGGCATTTGGGGACATGGGTTAGGGGTGGATCTGGCAGTGCTGGGTTGGTGGTTGGACTTGATCTTGGCAGGCTTTTCCAGCCTCAACAACTCCATGATTCTGTGACCTCCATCCATGCACTCACGTCCCCCTTTCCCTTCAATCCCAGCAACTCTGCGGCTCCTACGTCTTCATCATCTTCACGGTGCTGCTCGTGCTCTTCTTCATCTTCACCTACTTCAAGGTGCCGGAGACCAAAGGCCGGACCTTCGACGAGATTGCCTCGGGCTTCCGGCAGGGTGGGGCTGGCCAGAGCGACAAGACCCCGGACGAGTTCCACAGCCTGGGCGCTGACTCGCAGGTGTAACCGGGACCCCCGGCACCACCGCCCCCCGAATCTGGGGGGACTTTTTAAAACACTTTGTACAGACCCCAGGCAGGAGGGAGTGGGGGGGGGTCTGGCTCCGATGCCCCTTCTCCAGCCTCCCCCAGTGGTTTATTGGGGACAGACTGACCTATTTTATTATAATTTTTTTTTCTGCTAGAAATGATTTTTATTTTATTTTTTAGCTGGTTTTGCGTCCAAGATTTCAAAGCCAATAGGTGTTTTATAAACCCAGCCATGCAGCCTCCACCAGCAGGAGGGCAATTCCCTGTTTTTTATTAACGACGCAATAGTTATTTAACAGAAAATCACATAGAGGAAGTTTTTTAAAAGCTGGAAACTTATTTTTTAACATTCTAATCATAGAGGAAAAAAATCACATAAATTGACTAAATCTAATATTTTTTTAAAAAAAAACTACCAAGAAAATGAGTCATTTTTTAAAGTCTCCTTGATTTCAAGCCCCGCAGTGGGTTCGTGGACGGGGACCTCCCGCCCGGGGCAGCGTGGAGGACGGAGCCGTCCGGATGGATCGGTTGGAAAGGTCAATCCCTTGCCGCAGGCTCCTCTCCTTTCGCCTGAATTCCAGCTGGGAGGGGAAAATGGGAGGGGGATGTGTTCTTGTTGAATTTTGGGATTAATCTCGGCAATATTTGCCCGACAGTGAAGCGCCAGCGGCAGCCGCACACGACAACATCCCCCTCCATCACCACCCCCATCCTGGGAGTCACCAAAATCCAGCACTGCATGGATACAGCAGTTTCCTGCTCTGTGTATAGACTGGAAGATATTTATATTATATATATTTTTGTTCAATGGTTGTTAATAGTAGACATTTAAGTTATAGCATTTCTGATTTGACAAGCCAAGTACTGTAAATATTCTTGGAGTATATTCACACTGTATAATGTATACAAAAGGTACAGAAAAAGGTTATAGTTTCTATAGCAACTAAGAAAAAAAAGCTTGTACATGGTTAGGATGACTTTTGTATAGTTCTGCACTGTAGTTGTATCTATTGCACTGAATTTCAGGCTGTAGTATATTAAAGAAAAAAAATACACATGAGAAATACTGTCCTTTTCAAACAAAACTGAAAACACACACAAAAAAAAAAAGCATTTCCCTGAGTGCAGCTGGTGTGGGAGCTCCTGGCACATTCCCAAAGCCACAGGGAGGGTTGTTTTTTTTGTTTGTGTTGGGTGGGGTTTTTTGTTGTTGTTGTTTGTTTTTTTTTTTTTAATAGTATCTTTTTTTTAACTTATTTGTCTGGTTTGGAAGTGATGACACTTGACCACACGTGAAAGAAAAATAAAGGTTGGGGGCGGGGGGAGTAAAATAAATCTCTTTAAAAATGCCCGTGCTCAGCTGGTTGTGGCACAGCTGCGCCAAGCTGTGGGGGTGTGTGTGGTTTTTTTTAAGCAAATCCCTGCAGTCAAGTGCTATGGGGAAGGTGTGTGGTGTGAACAATAAAGGAGAATGTGAGCAATCACCCAGCCCCGGTGTCCTGTGCCTTTATTTCTTGGAGCCAGACTTTCCCTGCC
Source organism: Corvus hawaiiensis (assembly GCF_020740725.1). NCBI lineage: Eukaryota > Metazoa > Chordata > Aves > Passeriformes > Corvidae > Corvus > Corvus hawaiiensis. The sequence continues at coordinate 8,572,626 of NC_063234.1, forward strand.
CTGCCAGGGGTGGGGGGGGTTTTGGGAGTGCGTGTCCCTGCAAAGCTTTTTCCACCACGGGAACGACTCACCTGGTTGCAAAATACCTGCTCTGGGTGTACAACCTGATTTTAATTGCCTGGAGCAGCCTGGGCTGGGATCACGGGGGTGCCCTGGCTGGAGCTGTCCTGCCCTGTGGATCCCAAACCTGCTCCCCTGGCCTGGGACAGAGCTTTCGTCATGCCACGAGCACCTGAGCAAGGGCAGGGAGGGAGGAGGTTGCTGCTGCTCTGTGGATTTGGTTTTTTTCACCTTCAGCTGAGAAGGTGCCAAGAACTGCAAGCCCAAACACTTTCGGGCAAAGAAATGCTGATCTTGGTCACTTTAGGCTTTTTTCTATTTATTGAAGCAGCTCTTTGCCCTGCAGGGCGCACACTGGGCATGGCTGTTGCAGTGCCTTTTACAGCTCCCCAGAATGTTCTTTCTGTGCCCAGAGCTCCTTTCCTCACTCTGCTGTTTCATTCCTGGCTCCAGGAGATGTTCAGCCCTGCACAACCTTCATTTCCAGGCTGGGTTTGTTTTGTTGAACATCCAGAGCAGCCACATGGTCCCACAGGCTCAGCCTGGGAGCACTGGAAGGATTACAGCCATGACCAAGCTCCAAATCCCTGGTGACCCAAATCCCTGTGCCCTGAGGCACCCCCAACATCCCCCGCCCCACAGAGGTGGTCATTCCAGCCCCTTCCAGCACTCCCACTCCATGGAGATGACCATTCCAGCCCCTTCCAAAATCCCCCACCCCATGGAGGTGGTTATTCCACACCTGATGAGGTGGAGAAGCCACCAGCATCTCCCACAGGAGTGTTGGGAGGTCTCCTAGCCCTTCCCCAGGCCTGTGCCGTGCACCCCGAGCAGCCTTATCCCACCCCCTGGAATGGAACGTGGCTGAACCTGCGCTTTTCCAGCAGCAGCAATCCCTGCTAATTGCTCAGGCCCCAGCTTGACGAAGCATTTACAAAGCACACTTGATTCCAGCCCAACTCGGCGAGGCAATTAAATACTCTCATAAATCCTCCTGAAGTAAATGAGCCTTAATCGCAGCTCAGGGCTCAGCCTGGCACAGGCCAAGATTCCCTTCTCCCCTTTCCCAGCTGTGAGGGATCAGGAGCTCCGGTGGCTGCACCGTGCTTCCCATACTCCCCATGGCCTCTGGAGCCTTCTGGTGGCTGGCCCTGCTCTGGTGTCCTTGTCCCTCCCCAGCAGGGTCACCTCTGTCCTGAGGGGTCTCGCTGTTCCCTGGGGCAGGAGCCAGCTGGGAATGGGCCTTGGGGTGGCACCAGCACCAGAGGCTGGTGGCAGATCCAAGGGGATGTCAGCTCTCTGCCAGAAGGAAACTACATCTCCTTTAGGTTAGAATGCCCAGTTGCAGCCTTTTCACTCTTTCCCTCAACACTGCTTACAGTCCCTCATGCCTCCCATGGTCCCTCCTGGATGGAAATACTTCCTGTGGAACTTCTACCCATGGAAGTGGAACAAAGGAGTCTCTCAGTGCCCAGAGCTATGAGAAGCTCTGCAGAAAGAGAAAATTCTGAGCACCTGCCCTAGTGGAAGGTGTCCCTGCCCATGGCAGAGGGTGAAGTGGGATGAGCTTTAAGGTCCCTCCCATCCCAAACCAGTCTGGGATTCTCTGGAAATTGGTTTGGAGATGGAGGGGCTCTGCAGGGAGCTGCAATGCCTTGTCAAGGCCAACCAGGTCCCTGGGAGCAGGTGTCTACCACCCCAGCCCTTCCCTGTGTTCCTCTCCTATCCCTCCATGGGATCTCCCTCACCAAACTGGCAAGCAAAGCCAGGAAACCAGTAAGAAACACACCTGAGCTCATCTTGGCTCCTGGACAACCACCATGACACTGTGAGAGGCTGTTTGCTTATTCCCAACCTGGCCAATAAATGATTAATTCAGTGTGTTCATGGTGCTTTTGTTTCTCATCCTGGTGCTGTTACTCCCTGAGAGGTTACAGAGGTGGAGCAGAACATGAAGAGTAACTCAGACCAAAATGTTTATTTTCCAAACAGTTTGGGACAGCCAGGGATGCAGCTGGAAAGAGGCAGCAGCAGGAAGGACCAAGGGCTTGTGACACTCGTGGTGTTCAGGAAACCGGGTAAGAGAGAACCTGGCCAAACACCTGGGTCTGGCAGAGCCAGTTTTTATGTGGTGTGGGAAAACTGGGCATTAATCAACTCCAGCAGGTGACCAATGGTTTCTAGAGAGTCTTGCTGGGGCAGCTGCTTGGCCAAGTCAAAGGCTTTCGTCCCCACCTCCTGGGCCTGGAATGGGGCAGAAGAGACACCCAGGAATTGTCAGGAATCTGGCTTTTGTCACAGGGTAGTTAAATACCTGCTGAGGCTCAGTGCAACCTGGAGCAGATCCAGGCTCCCTTTTCGAGGTGACCTGTACAAGCTGCTTTACAGGAGAGCCTAAAGCTGCCAGCAGATCCCATATTTAGGATCCAGTGGTGCAGACAGGAGATTACTGACCCCAGCCCCCCGTGCTGGACATCACCTCCTGTCTAATACAGCTCCTCTGAACAATCCCGAAGCTATGAAAAAACCAGCTGCACTGACTCTGAACGAAGTCCTTCATTTCTCTTGATAAGGAACTAAATCAATTCCCTTGGTAGCTCTTCCAGGGATCAGACACTCTCACAGTTATAAAGCTTTGTCTTTTTTCTAATTTGAATTTGTTTGTGTTTCCCAAATACTCCCATAGTTGTGGCTTTCTATAATACAATGGAGAGACCATTAGTATTTCAACACAGTATTTTTCACCATCTGTATTTTCACTCCCCATAACCCAGGCTGAAGAAACCCGGGGTTTTGAGCTCTGATCCCAAACAGATGGGCCTGATTTCCAGATGGTTTCTGCTCAGCACTTCCTCAAAATCAATTCTTGGTAAAGCACAGAAGTTACCAGTCACCTGTGAATTTTTTAGCCAGAAAGATTCAGGAATGCAGATTCCAAACTGGAATTACAGACTCCAATAGACTGAACTATGAACTCGGGGGACTCTGGCTAAAGAACAGGTCCGTGAGCCCCAGGTGTTGCTCTCCGTGTAACCCCTGAGCTCAGGTCTAAAGGCAGCTATACTGCCAGGATAGCCCAGATAAAGGATGAATGCAGAAAATGTGGATAACTCCAGCATCCACTGGCCTGGCAGAGACCAAAACACATCCGCCAGGACTGTCAGCCTTGACAGAGTGCAGATCACAGAACCATGGAATAGTTTGGCTTGCAAAGGACTTTAAAGCTGATCTCATGTCCCATGGCAGGGACATCTTCCACTGTCCCAGGTTGCTCCAAGCCCCATTCAATTGGGCCTTGGACACTTCCAGGGATGGGCTGGCCACAGCTTCTCTGGGCACCCTGTGCCAGGGCCTCACCACCCTCACAGGGAAGGATTTCCTCCCAATATCCCACCCAAACCATTGGTTTGAGAGCTACAAGGCACTTTGTCCTCAGTCACCACCACTGTGGGCTCAGGAGAGGTGCTGGGGAACAAGAGGTCCAGGAGATAGGATGACCCCCAGGGCAGTTGACCAATTCTCCTGAACCTTTTCAGACACAACCTACCTTGGCTAAATCCAGGCCCAGGTAGTGGATCATGGCCAGGGCATGCAGGACTCGGGCTGTTTCCCTGGGATGATGCAGTGGTCCCTCTTCCCGGACCTTCAGCACCGCCCACAGCACCCGTGTTCCTTCCTCACGCTGGGCTTTGGCTGCATGGAGAAAGAAATGATCCTGATGGATGGATTTGTGCAATAGAATACATTCAAAACTGCCCAACTGGCTCTTCTGGACAGCAAAGTATTTCTACTACAAACATCAACATGGTCTGAGGGTGGGGAGGCCCTGGCACAGGGTGCTCAAAGAAGCTGTGGCTGCCCCATCCCTGGAAGTGTCCAAGGCCACATTGGATGGGGCTTGGAGCAACCTGGGACAGAGGAAGGTGTCCCTGCCCATGGCAGGGGGTGGAATTAGGTGAACTTCAAGGTCCTTCCCACCCAAACCAGCTGGGATTCTATGATCCCAGCTTCATGCAAATTCCATGCCCTTGAACAGGACTCCTTTCATCCAGTCACTGTTTTTGTTGATCAGCCTTTAGAGAGGATGTGGAGTCACAACAGCTGCAGGAAAAGAACTACTTTTCTACTCCTGTCACACCAAAGATGGTCTCCTGTAGCCCTGCCTTGGTGTTCTTCCTACTCTGGGAACTCCTGATGGAGGTAGTGCCAGGAAATGGGATTTACAGAAATGTTTCTCTTATAATCACAGAATCCCAGACTGCTTTGGGTTGGAAGGCACCTTAAAGACCATCTCATTCCAACCCCCTGCCACGGGCAGGGACACCTTCCACTTCCAGATCAGGTTGCTCCAAGCCCTGTCCAACCTGACCTTGAACATTCCAGGGAGAGAAATTGTTATTCCCATTCCTGACAATGTCCTTATTAGCACAGATGGTAGAAAGGAGCCAAGAACCAGAGTCTGGTCTGGCTTCAGTGGAGCCTGAGGTAGTACCAGGGGCACACTGATGCTTTCTGCTCCTTTATGTGCCAGTGAGAAACTCCCCAGCCTTTCCCTCAAGAGTACTTTCCTGATTAATACATCCAATTATCTGTACAGGCTATTCCACCATGTCCTACTGCTCCAGAGGGGAGCTGTAGCCCCTCCCAAGTGAGGTGAAATGTCACATCCATCATTAAAGGAAGACGGAGGAACTGCAGAGAAATGAGAATGTTCAAGTATCAGATTGCACCAGGAGAGGTTTACTTTGAATATTAGAAGGGATGTAAAGCATTGGAACAGGCTGCCCAGGGTGGAGTCACCATGCCTGGAAGTGTCCAGAAAACGTGTGGATATGGCATTTGGGATGTGGGTTAGTGGTGAACAGGACAGTGCTGGAGGAATGGTTGGACTTGATGATTTTAAAGGTCCTTTCTAACCCAAATGATTCTATGATTCCATGGATCAAATCTTGCTTTGCTCCAGTCAGTGCCAAGGGAGCTGTGAAATGGAGAATGCAAACAGAAAGGGCAAAGCTGGGTTTCCACGGCACACTCTCACTCCTGAAGTGGCCTGCGGCAATCTGCCAAGCACCAACATCAAGAACACTTGGCATTCCCATTAAATTCAGCCTCTGGAAACACCATGCCAACCCCAACACTGCCAACATGATCTGTAGGGTGCAGGGACTCTTTAACCCCCCACTTCTCAAAGGTTTTGGAGCAATAGCAGCTCTTACTCATCCCATCCTCGATGCCTTCCTCATCCTCAGAGAAGGGCGATGCTTCCACGTGGGCCTGGAGCCCTCGCTGGTGCCTGTGAAGGGTGCTCAGCAGCCAGTCATGCCAGAGGCTACTCACCTGGCAGGAAGCATGGGAATTATTTCACTCCTGTGAATCCCTGGTATTCAGTTGTTCTCCAAACAATGTCCCTGCACGGCCCATCCCCTCTGAGTGCCTGCGGGTCACTGAGCTAGGCTGGATGTTCCTGGAGGGATCGCACCGCTCCTCTCCCACACAGCCCCAGCTGGAATCCCTCACTTCTCCAGTTGATTAGGGATTTTCACCTAACTTGAACAAATCTAACCAAAATACTCTAACCAAATCTAACCAAAAGCTAGTTGAGTTGAAGTTTGGGACAGGAATGGTGGTGGATTTTGCAGCTCCCAGCACCTTATTTCCACAAAAATTGATTTAAACAAATAAAAGCTTGTTTTTTTCAGTTATTAAATCAAGTAGATAATTATTACTTTCCTAGCTTGATCAATCCATTCTGAAAATCTTTTATCAGTGTGACTTTTCACTGATTCCCAGTGTAAATTTTAGGTGGCTTGTTTGTATGCCACTCTTCCCTGGCTTTAGGAACTCCTCAGAGACCCTCTGTGCTGGTGGGACTCTAACCTCTGGCACAGGGAATTTGGTAGCAAAGCTGTTTTTTGACAAGGTTTGGCTGCCCAAACTGAAGACAGTTTATTAAGAATTTTGAACTGATTACAGGATTAATGTCTCCTGGTTTTAACTCAGAGAATTATTTAAGTACGAAAAGGGTTTCTGGGATTGATCCTTAAAGGTAGCACTGACACTTGATATAGTCATCATCTCTTTAAAGGGAAATGGAAAAACCATTGGAAAGAGTACCAAAAAAAGCTGAGAAAAACTCAAGAGGATGATTTTTGGTCCTACCAACCTCAGTATAGAGCGAGTTTGCTGCATCCATTTTATTCTGGCGGAAGAAAATGTTGGCCATGTGGAAGTACCCTCCAGAGACCTCAACAGAATTAAGTCCAAACTCAGCAGTAGCCAGGTAAACCTGAAATCAATATTAAACAAAAAATAAACCCCAGAAGGTTCATGTTCATGTCAAACCTGGGAAGTTTTTCAGTGTGGATTAATAATATTGCAAATGTTCAGGGCAGATTATAGCTGTTAGTGATTGGAAAATGTGATACTTAAAAGCTGGTTTTGGGGGGTTATATAAAGGAATGAAGTACTAAAAACTCTACTTGGGGGTTATCCATAGGAATGAGGTACTAACAAGCTGTATTTTGTGGGGGGTTATCCATAGGAATAAGGTATAAAAACTGTATTTTGGGGTTGTCCATGGGAATGAGGTCCTTGAGAACCGTATTTTGGGGTTTATCCATAGGATCCATAGGAATATACTTAGCTCACAGAGTTCATCCATAGGAACATACTAAAAAGCTGTATTTTGGGACTGATCCATGGGAATGCAACACCCTAAATCCCCTCTGTCTGGGGCAGAGGCACCTGCTTGGTTCATTGTCTAAAGCCCAGGGCAGGATTCCCCCCCTCTCCCCCTCTTCCTGTGCCACCTCTCCCAAAGCCCATCCTGCTGCTTTCCCAGCCCCCAGACAAGCCGGTTCTTCCCTGGGAGCCCTGGAGGATCAGTGGGAAGGCAGTGGAGCATTCCAGCTATTCTGAGCTGGCGTGTGACTCTCAGCAGATCCCAGACACGCAGCTAAGGTCCAGGCAGGTCCTGAACTTGCTAAGAGCAAAACAATTCTTACCTGGTGCCCTTTCAGGCACCACATTTAGGGAATCTAAAAAAAAAAAAAAAAGAAAAAGGATTTTGGCAATCTCCCAAGCCTTTTGGGAGACTCCTGTGCAGGATTCTCAAATTCCCAAAGGGTTTCTAGACTAAGCAGAGACAAGTTTGTGTGTTATAATAGAAAGGGTCTAATTCTTCTCCCTTTATGTCATCATTTATACCCACACAAAGCCACTATCAAATTCCACAGGAGTGGGGATACATCACTCCGCACTGGATAAATTTAGTCTACATAGGACAGAAATAGGATGTGGAGAAGTTCATCTGGCTTTGGAGGATCAAATGGCAGGCAAAGCATCCTCAGGAACATAGCTGGCAATGACCACTTCCAATGTAACAAACTGTTTTCATGATTAAAGAGGTAGAATTGGAGAAAACATCATTGAACCAGATACCAAAATAGGGAAATAATGCATTAATTAAATAATGGGTGACAGACCTGGGAAAGTATTGAGGGAAATAACAGCCAGAATGTAAATTATCTGTGGAATAAAAGGCAACTCCATCAGTTTGGGGCAGGAATGTCTGGGCATCTCAGCACTGTAATGAAGCTGATGGAGAAATTTATAGGGAGAAGCAGTAAAGACAAGGAATGCAAGAAACATATGAGGAGCGGCTGAGGGAGGCTCAGCCTGGAGCAAAGGAGGCTCAGGGGGGACCTTCCGGTTCTCCACAACTCCCTGACAGGAGGGTGCAGCCACGGCGGGGGGTCAGGCTCTGCTCCCAGGGAACAGGAGGAGAGGAAATGGCCTCAAGTTGTGCCAGGTGAGGTTCAAGTAAGGATATCGGGAAAAATTCTTCATGGAAAGGGTGTTCAAGTATTGGAACAGGCTGCGTAGGGCAGTGGTGGAATCACCATCCCTGGAGGTGTTCAAAAAAAATGTGTGGACGTGGCACTTGGGAGACCTGGGTTAGTGGTGGACCTGGCAGTGCTGGGGGAATGGTTGGACTTGATAATCTTGGAGGGCTTTTCCAACCGTAGTGATTCCATGATTTTTTTGTCACTTCACGGGAATAGGGTTAACTGGCAAAACACATCTTTAGCTCACACATGGATCCACAGGTGTCTCCGATCTATCCAGTTCAGGTAATGTAATGTGAACCCTCTCAAGATCCCAAATCTGCCTGCTGGCATTTCCATATCAATGTGGGAGGAGAGAAAGAACTAAAATGGAAGTGTTGCTTGTTCCTGTACTCCAAGGGACTTACATCATTGGCCAGGTGATACAAAGCCTGGTCCAGGTTTCCTTCAGCAACAGAGAAAAGCCCCAGCCCACGGTGTAACTTAGACTGAAGAGCAGCACTGCAGTCTGGGGTTTGGAGGATGATCCACCGGGCTTGGGAGAGATACTTGGCTGCCTGTCGGAGACGGCCAGTGCCTGGAATGACATGTAGGAATAATCAGGGGAATAAGGAGGATAAGGAGCATTTTTTAAACAGGAAAGTCAGAGAACACTGCTGGCTGTCCCTTTGGGGTAGCTTGATATGGAGCTGCAATTTGGGGATTCCCCACTTCTTTCACAAGTGCTTCTGAGTTGCCCAGGTGTCTAAAGTCTCATTTACAGACAGGTGAATGTGTAGAGAACTCCAAAAGGAGCCAGAAGCCACAAAATTCCGGACTGATTTGGATTGGAGGGGACCTTCAAGCTCATCCAGTTCCACCCCCTGCCATGGGCAGGGACACCTTCCACTATCCCAGGGTGCTCCAAGCCCTGTCCAGCGTGGCCTTGGACACTCCCAGAGATCCAGGGGCAGCCACAGCTTCTCTGGGCACCCTGTCCCAGGGCTTCACCACCCTCACAGCCAAGAATTCCTTCCCAGCACCCCATCTGACCCTGCCCTCTGGCAGTGGGAAGCCATTTCCCCCTTGTCCTGGCACTCCAGACCCTCATCCAAAGTCCCTCTCCAGCTCTCCTGGAGCCCCTTTAGGCCCTGGAAGGGGCTCTGAGGTCTCCCTGGAGCTTTCTCTTCTCCAGGTGAACACCCCCAGCTCTCCCAGCCTGGCTCCATGGCAGAGGGTCTCAATCTCTCTGGAACACGTGGCCTAGACCAGTCCACTCTGGGCAGGCACTGATGACTCGCACCTTGTCACACTGGAATTACTCACAGGATTTTTTCTCCCTGCTCTCACCACGCCATTTAGACAACCCCTGAGCCAGCTCCGTTGCGCCAGCGGAGCATTGTGTGTGCTCCTGGAATGGCAGTGATTTACAGGGATCTCTCTTGCTGGGAGAGCAGCTCCCATGCCCTCATTTGCCATGTTTTCCAAAGCACACAATGAGAAAAGGCTCTGCTCAGGCAGAGAAAGATTTGTGAATGAACCGGGGAGTTCTTCGGGTGCAATGGCCTCTGAAATGTTTGCTGGTTCCCTGAGATAAGAGCACAACCAATCACCTTCGGGAATTTAATGCTTTGGAGAGTCACCCGAGGCCACGGAGGTAAAGAACAGACTTTCATAAGGCTTCTCTTGTGGGAATTGGTGGAGAGGGAGAAGACATTTCATTTGCTTTCATTGATCTCCTGAGTGCTGAGAGATTCTTTTCCCCAGAGCCACAGAAAAGGGGTGTGAGGGGGGTGTGTGTTTGGGACGGCTCAAATCTCTGCAATGCCCTTGAGGCAGAGCAGGGCCCAGAGCTGCTCCTTCCCAGATAAATGGCAAATGGAAACCAGAAACCTGACCCGGGAGGCCTTGCCCTTGCCAGCATTCCCATGTAGACAATGCTCACCCGTGGAGGCCTCAGCCAGGAGCAGATAGATGGGCACGAGCTGCATGGAGCCAGAGCCGAACACTCTGGAGCTGAAGCGCAGTGCCTGCAGTGCTGCAGGAATTGCTTCCAGGGGCTTCCCTGCCCACACAAACCCCTGGGCTGTGCTCAACGCCACAGCAATGAGGGATTCCTGCAGGGAAACAGAGCAGGGGCAGAGTGAGAAAAGACAGGGAGAAAGGAAATCACAGAATCCCACAATGGTTTGGGTTGGAGGGACCTTAGAGCCCATCTCAACCCATCCCCTCCCATGGGACACCTTCCACTAGACCAGGTGGTTACAGATGCACAGGGTCTTTTTAAAATCGAGTTTTCAAGTTATAAAGCATCAATTGTAATGTAGTTTGTGGCTGTAATTAACAGACAGACATTAAAGCTGTCATATTAGAGCATATTAGAGTCTGGCTCCGTTCCTGCTCCGAGCAGGAACGGCTTTGGACATCCTCACAGGTCATGTGGTGTCTTCTGGGACGAAGAATTCTTTACACCTCCTGACAAGGTCTCATAAGGCTGCAGCAATAAAAGCTGTGAAGCACAGAAAACGATCATCACAAGACCAGAAAGGAGATTAGAGCCAGGGGCCCCAGCGTGACTCAGAGCCAGCCAGGCCCCGTGGTGCCAGCACGGCACATCTCCAACTGCTGGAGACACGGCCAGCGAGTGAGGAGAGAGCTCCTCACAGGGAACTGCAGCTTCATCCCACCCTCTCCTGGCTGGTCCTGGGCTGAGATTTTGTGTGCAGAGTCTGAAAACTGGTCAAAATCAGAATGTGTTACACTCACCAAATCCATCCCCAGCCGGAGTTGGTGGTGCAGCAGCTTCTGCAGCCTTTGTCAGAGTTTGTCAGAATCCGTAATTTATCCTGTATTTATCCATGTATAGCTGCTCCCTGCCTTTTGCTGTTCCTACCAGTCCACACCATTTGGCCTCTCCACTGTTAGCAGCTGATGTAATTGCCAGCTCCACAAACAGATCTTCATCCCAATGCCTGCTCCCTGCCAGGAGCTGTGCATGCTGTGCCCTTACAGGGATGCCAAGGAAAAAGCGCCAGGATCCTTGCAGAATCCCAGAATCCCAGAAAGGTTTGCGCTGGGAGGGGCCTTAAAGCTCATCTTTTCCACCCCCTGTCATGGGAAGGGACATATTCCACTAGACCAGGTTGCTCAGAGCCCCAGCCAGCCAGCTACTAACACTTCTTCATCAGCTTTTCCCAGCAGTGGTGCAGCAGGAAAGGTGCCTGAGAAGCAGTGGTGCTGCTGGAGAGCAGTGGGACCCTGAGAAAACACCAGTTCCCCCCTTTATCACCCTCTGCCACCAACTGGGGCTGAGCTGAGCAGACACACCAATCTCAGAGCTCCTGGAGGCCAGGCTTTGGCATTTGGCTGAGCTTGACCTGCTTGGAGTGAGGCAGAGTTGTGCCATGGGTGAAGGAGCAACAGCCTGCGAGTGTTTCCTGGAGATCCTGGCTCAGGTGAAGAGACACCTGTTTGGATAAATGCAATTGTGGAAGAACACAGCCCAGAGCAACAGCCCCATCTCCAGTGAGGAGAGCCAGGAGCCAGAAAACACAGCACCCATTCCTGAGCTACCAGAACATGGAGAGGGGAAAGGCAGGTTTTCCAGAGAAGCTGTGGCATCCCTGGAAATGTTCAAGGCCAGATTGGACAGGGCTTAGAGCAACCTGGGGTAGTAGAAGGTGTCCCTGCCCTTGGCAAGAGGTGGAATGAGATGGACTTTAAGGTCTTTTCCACCCCAAACCAGTTTGGGATTCTGTGAAACACAAACTATGTCCAGGGAGCAGGTGGTGCCCAGGAGAAAACCAGCATATGCTTGGGGCAGCAGCAGGAAAAGCTGGTATTTCTCAGGCTCTCTGTGCCAGTCTGGTGCAACCAGCGCAGACCCTGGTGCATGGGCATCGCCCAGATTGGCATCTGGGAGGTGCTGGAGATCGGGATCATTCTTTTTTTACTCTATTGTCAATGGTACCATCGCTGCTTCCCATGGCCTGAAACATCTGCAGTGAGGACAAGCTGGGGGTTGGACTCTGGCACAGCTTCCAGGAGGAAAAGGAAGGGCGGGAGGCAAGAGGAGCCCTGGAGCGGTGAATATTTCCGACCACAGTTCCAAGCCTTGGAGGATGGTTTCCTTTGGCCCTGAGGAGCCCTGGGGGAATAGTTCCTTTTGGCCCTGCCCTGGTTTCCCCCTTGCCCCTGGCCCTGTCACTTTGGGCTCTTTCCATGTGTGTTGCAATTTGAGGTTTCTCTGAAGGTGCTGCCACACAGTTTTTGGGGCTTGAGGGGGCTGAGGACCCCAGCTCTGCTCCAGGTGGGAGCCGGGGGTTGGGAACACACTCAGGGCTCAGTGCCACTTCCATTATTCACACTGAGGCACCAAAACTGATGGTGTGTCTGAAGAAATGAGGATTTCAGGAAGAGGGAAGGCTCCAGTGAGCTGGAGCTGAACCTACAGCCAGAGCAGTGCCGCGGCTGGCTGGGCTGGACCTTTTCCCATGCCCAGGAGCTGTGGGGAGCTGACATCACGCAGGCAGGTGAGGCTCTTCTCCAAACAGAAACTTGGAGTTCTGTCAGTTTGGAGGTGCTGTCTGCAGGCTCCCCCCTGGCTATGTTGACAGAAGCAGATTTCTATCAACAAAGCTTTGGAGCACAGATGAGGAATGAAACTCATAAAACCTCCTGGCTCCCAGTTCCCTGCTCCTTGAGCCACAGGGCATTTGGATGTGCCCAGGTTTCCCTGTGTCCTGACTGAGGCTGGAGCTCTGTGTTTTCTAAACAAACATGAGGCAGGAGTGGGTGAAGTACAGCAGAAATGTTCAAAAAGCAGCAAACCCACAGGCAAGCTTCGGGCAGAAGGTTTTTTCTCTGGTTACCATGAGACTGAAGAGCTTTTCTCTCAACTTCAAAGGCCTTTTCTGCATAGAATCCCAGACTGGTTTGGGTCGAAGGAACCCTAAGGCTCATCTCATCCTAACCCCTGCCATGGGCAGGGACACCTTCCTCTATCCCAGGTTGCTCCAAGCCCTGTCCAGCGTGGCCTTGGACACTTCCAGAGATCCAGGGGCAGCCACAGCTTCTCTTGGCACCCTGTGCCAGGGCCTCACCACCCTCACAGGGAAGAACTTTTTAAAGCACTTTTGTTGAATCTGCAATAGGAATGTGATGCAGCCAGTGAGACAAGGCACTGAATAATCTCCCCCTCTCCCAATATCTCTGAGCCAGCCCAGCCCCAACTTGGCTGTTCCAAACTCTGCCAGACAAAAAGGAACTTCCCCTCTTGCTGGGAAAGCCAGCAGATAACTGAGGGATTTCCCGTCTCCCTCCTTTCTTTGGAGAGAAGGAAAGCCAAGTGTCCCTGCACAGACCGTTCTCACAATCTATTTTATTTCAATAGGCTGGAGACAAAGGTCAAAGAGCAGATGTTGTTAAGGGTTGTTAAGGAGCCTATAAAAATCCCCACTTCAGAAAAACCCTGGAGTCTGCTCTCCCCACCTTGCCCATGGAGCCATTCCCAGCCCAGGCTCCCGCTCCAGGCTGCTGTTTGCTGACCCAGTGTGAACCCCAATCAAGAGTGACTTTCTCTCCACCAGCCTCATCTTCCTGCTGTCTTTCCCTTCACCTAATTAAACCAGCAGATTAACTTCCAGCTAATGAAGGAGCACTTCCCTCAGCTGGCAGCCACGTGGCCTGTTGGAATGTATGGAGATAATTTTAGTTGCTGTAAAGTCAGTGATGTAATCAGTGTCAACATCAGTGTTCAATAGCAGGGGAGCTTCTTGGAACAGCTTCAAGCACTTCTGGATGCAAACTCCTGCCACAGCCCCGTGACACCCATTTTAACCTTCCTTGCAGGCTTTATAAAGAACAACTTAAACAGAACCTAGAACTAAGGAAGTTTTTCATTTTCCCTTTGGGACACGCTGGCCTGACACACCTTCCGTGACTTTGCTCAACAGTCTCACCTGGGATTTTCAGCCAGACAGAAGTTCCCAAACCAGCCTGTGATATCATTGCCCAATTCCTGTAAAACCAAAAGGAATCTGCTGCCTAAAGCCTGTCATGAGCTCTCACCAAGCAGAACTTTTGCCTTTGGACTTTGTCTTTCTGGAAGCTCCCAAGACAGGTGACAGAAATGAGCTGGTCCCCAAAGCTCCACAGTTGGGCCAGAAACACCTTAAAAATAATAATTCCTATAAAATTCAAGATTAGGGATGTTATTTTCAGTGGCACCATTGGATTGTTCCAAGTCCACTGCATGCTGCCCCATTATTCTGTGTCTGGGAGTTGTTATAGAGGGAAAATTATTTCCATAGGGAGGATTTTCAGGAGCAGATGCACCTGGGTGGGTTATTTTAGCAACAATGTGGAATGGCAGCTCCTGCCACTCCATAAACAGAAAAAGAAGGAGTTGCAAACCACTGGGGCTGGAAAGGAGCTGCACATCTGCACATCCCTGAGGCCTGATGGAGATAAAAGGCTGCACTTAGTGGGAAAGGGTGTTCCAAGTTGGTCAGGAAAACAAAGGGAGGGGACTTGGTTTCTTTGCCTCTCTGCTCTGGGAAAGAGGATACCCTCCCATCAAACAGCCTGGGAGAAGCAAAGCTCAGCTGGATCCTGGACTAACCAGGGTGATGGACCAACTCCCTGGCAGGGTGGGAAATCCAGGACTGCTGCTGCCCGAGGAAGTTCAGGACACCAAATAAACACTTGGTGGAAAAGGCTGGAGGCTCAGGAGTGACAGAGAAGATAATCCCACTCCCCTTACTTTTGAGGTTTTGTTTTAAAAAAACAACCCCCAAACCTCCGCAATCAAGTCCCAAATCAACCAAGGAGGTGCCATCCTCTTCTTTGGGAGCATCCAGATGGAGGAATTCTAAAGGGGTGGATCCTGTGAAGGCAAAAGCCCTGCTTGGTTTTAGGCAAGAAATTCCTTTCAGTTTTATAGGAATAGGGCAGTGACAGCCCAAGCTGCTTTGGAGACTCCTGTGTGGCTGAAAATTCCAGGTGAGCGCAGTCTGCCCCCGGTGTGTCCCACGATGTACAGCCAGGGTAGGGAGAGGAGCTGGAATTCCTTCCCTGGCAGCACTTTAAAGTTGTGCTTGTTCCTCCCGCACCCACCTGCCTCCTCAGCAGCTGCTCCTTGCCAAGTTTTCTGTCTTTTTCAAAATGGAAACAGGGCTGGGGCCCGAGGACTGGGAGGAGCAGCTGGCAGATATGGCCATGGATGCTGATCCAGTCGGTTCTCTGGTGGGAGACATCACTGGCAAAACAAGGGGAGAAGGATACTGATATTTGCTGGGATATGATGTAAGGAAAGATTATTCCCTACTGTATTTCAGGACTTTCTCCACAACAATTACCCACAGCCCCTGGGCTGTTTACAGGGCGCCCAGTACATGATATTTCCAAATGTTTCCATTCCACAGTGCTGTCCTGCCACATCTCCACAGTTCTCTGTGTTAAAATCCTTATTTAAATCACTCCCTGAACTTCTGATACAGCAAGGTTTGAGCAAGTCCCTGGGTTCCAACACTGGAAAAACAAAAACCACAAACCAACCCACACCAGGTCACTGTGGGAACAGGGAATGTTCTGGAATTCAGTGACTGCTCTGAGGGCATCTGAGGCATGTTTGTGTGACACTCCAGAGCTCCCGGCTCTATTGCCTCCCTGATGCAGGAGCCACTGGAAGGGAGCAGGAACATCCCAGGTGAGTGTGTCTGCTCCAGTTGCTGCTGCCCTGCTGGCTGAGCTCTACCCTGGGCCCTCTCCAGGCTCCCAGGCTCCATTCTGAGTCTGGTCCCTGCCTCCTGAGCCCATCCCTGCCGGCTGAGCTTTGTCTCAGATCTCATCCCTGAGTCCTGGGCTTTGTGGAGGTTGTCCCTGTACTGAGCCTCATTCCAGGGATAATCCCTGCCTGTTGCCTATGTCCCAGACCACATCCCAAGCTTTGTCCCTGTCTCTCTGTCCTTGCTCTGTACCTGCCTCCTACGTTTCATCCTGGGCCTTCTCCACGTGTCCTGAGCCTCATTCTGTGGCTGGTTCCTGCTTCCTGGGCCTCACCCTGGGCCTTCTTCCAGTGCCCTATGCCTCATCCTGGGGCTAATGCCTGCCTCCTGCCCTGTTCCTGTGTCCCAGAACACATCCCGAACTTTAATCCTGTCTCTCAGCCCTTGCCCTGGGCCAGTCCCTGCCTCCCAGCCCTTTCTCCTGCGTCCTGAGTCTTGTCCTGGGCCTGTTCCTGCCTTTTGTGCCACATCCTGGGCCTCGTGTTCTGAGCCTTGTTGTGTCCTGCCTCTCGTCCTGTCCCAAGTCTGTTCCTGCCTCCTCCTTCCTGGGCCTCATCCTGAATCCCAAGCCTTATCCCAAGCTTTCTGCCTGTGCCTCGAGCCTCACCCTGGAGCTAATCCCTGGCCTCTGCCCTGTCCCTGTGCCCCAGACATCATCCTGCTCCCAGGGCCTCCCCCCGGAGTCTCTCACCAGTAGTAGGTGAGGCGGCAGCCGGGGCAGCGCAGCGGGGCCGTTCGGGCCCCGCACAGTTCGCAACGCGGGAGCCCCGCCATGGCCGGCCCTGAACCCTCGACGCGTCCCTGGTTACCGGGGTGACGCTTCCGGCGAGGCGGAAATACGTCACTTCCGATAAACACTAACGACAGCGCTGGCTTGCCGTTGCGAAGGCAACACTTCCGGTACGGGGAGGGTGATCACGTGATTTCCGGCGGGGGTGGGCGGGCCGGTCATGGCGGCGGCGGCGAAGGAGGAGAAGGAGAAGGACGAGGAGAAGGACGAGGACAACGACGTGGATGCGGCGGCGACCGAGGGCCGGGTGCGGGCTTGGGCGGCGGCACAGGCAGCACGCGGGCGGCGCGTGGCGCTGGTGACGTCGGGCGGGACGCAGGTGCCGCTGGAGGCGCGCGCCGTGCGCTTCCTGGAGAACTTCAGCAGCGGCCGGCGCGGGGCCGCCTCGGCCGAGCGGCTCGTGCGGGCGGGCTACGGCGTGTGTTTCTTGCACCGCGCCCGCTCCGCCTTCCCCTGGGCCCGCGCCCTGCCGCCACACGGCCCCGCGCTGCTCGACGCGCTCCGCCTCACCCCGGGGCCGCCGCCCGGCGTGGCCGCCGCCCCTGCCGCGCTGCCCGCGCTGCTGCCCGCGCTCCGCGAGTACCAGCGCGCCACCGAGGCGGGCGCGCTGCTCGTAATCGAGTTCACCGGGCTCGCCGAGTACTTGGCGCTGCTGCGCGCGGCCGCCCGAGCCCTAGCGCCGCTCGGTACGGGGAGAGCCTGGGCGTGAGGGGACGGGGGGACCCAGGAATGAGGGACGGGATGGCCACCGTGTTCGTAGGGCACAAGGCGAGAGAGGATGAAGCCCCCATGTGGGTCTCCAGTGTGAGGGAGCCCAGGAATGAGGGAACAGGGTGGTCCTGTGAGAAGGTTCAGGATGAGGAAGGATGAGGCTCTCATGCGGATCTCCAGTGAGAGGGGACAGGAGGACCAAGAACGAGGAGATATGGTGGTTGTGGGGGGAAAGGTCTACCGGCATAGGGTAGATGATAGAACCCCCTTGCGGTAGCCCCAGGGACCGGGTATGACGTGACCCCGGGGCCTGTGAGGCTCTGGCATGAGGGGACAAGGGGGGGGCCCTTGCTTGGAGGGCTCCTGCACCCCAGCATGAGAGTCTGGGCTGTCCCTGTGGGCTGTTGGGGTTTGGGAGGAGGGGACAAGACAGACCCCAGTGGAGAACAGTGTGTCTTAGGGGACCCCAGGGTGGGGTCAGTGCTGCCAGTGCTGGGGGTGGGGGGTCCCTGGGGGAGGCCCTGGTCTCCCCTGTTTATTGTGTGTGGGTGGCAGCCTGGCTGGCTCTGGGGTGACAGGGACAGGCCATGGCAGTGGGGGACAGCAGTCGTGTTCCCACAGGCTCCAGTGTCATGTTCTACCTGGCAGCCGCCGTGTCGGATTTCTACATCCCGGCCTCCGAGATGTCGGAGCACAAGATCCAGTCCTCGGAGGGGCCCCTGCAGGTGAGGCCCCCCTGGGCATGGCTCTCTCTGCCACCCCCCTCACCTGTCCCCTCCTTGCTTCCAGGGTCCTTCTGAGAACTGGCTGTGGATAAAACCTGGGAAAGCTGCAAAGCAGAAGCTCGTGTGTGTTGTCAGAGGGAACGGGAGGGTGAGATCCCACAGGAACGGAACCCTGTGGAAATCCTGGAGTTGCGTTTTATTCTTATCTTGCACCGAGGGGCCCAGATAAGAGGGCAGGGCAGGGTCAGCCGTGCTCTTCTTTGATCCAGGTTTATTTTTAGGGTGGAATGAAGGGGTGAGTGGTGCCATGGGTTATCTGCAAGGAGGTCAGTGCCGCTCTGTCTGATACAGAGCAGCTTCAACATGTCTGCAATTGTGGTGTGGCACATGAAGAGGGGCCCCTGAGGTGCCTTCTGCTCTTCTGGCTTTGTCCTTTAAAGCTGCCTGTGCTTCCATGGAGATGAGGAGAGGGTGGATCTCAGAGAGCTGAAGTGCTCCAAGAATAGCTCCTGGAGTACTTGAGTTGCTGCCTGTTGTCTGGAGAGAGGCTTTGGACAAGGGCCTGGAGTGACAGGGTGAGGGGAAATGGCTTCAAACTGACAGAATAGATTTAGATTGGATATTGGGAAGAAATTCTTCCCTGTGAAGGTGGGGAGGCCCTGGCACAGGATGCCCAGAGAAGCTGTGGCTGCCCCTGGATCCGTGGAAGTGTCCAAGACCAGGCTGGGTGGGGCTTGGAGCAACCTGGGATAGAGGAAGGTGTCCCTGCCCATGGCAGGGGTTGGAATGGGATGGGATTTAAGGTCCCTCCCAACCCCAAATCATTCCATGACCTCAGGATCCATCCTGCTTGTACAAATGACAGTCCAACACTGCAGCACTGAGGTCCCTCTCAGCAATGGGAGCAGGTGGCTCTGGAATTCTTTATATAACAACTATATAAAAATTTATTTAATTAATTACCTTCTAAGAAGTTGCTGGGCTTCATTCTTTATTGTTGGCATTGGAAAGATGAGACCTGGCCTGATTCCCAGTGACAGATCGAGAGGTTGGGAGGCTGGAGAACAAAGTCTCCTACTATTTTTCCCCCATTCTTTGGCACTATGATGCCTCATGTATGTTAAGGAGTTGATAGAAGGAAAGGTGAAGATGGGATAAACTGCCTGGATTCTGGAGAGCTGAAAACTCAGATTTATGCAGTTGTAATGCTTTTTTTTTTTAATCTTCTCTCCTCATGTTTATACTCCTCGAGTGGGGTTAGCTCTGGGAATGCAGAGTTCCTGTGGCCCAGCCCCAGAACCCCCTGATTGTGAGCACCACATGGATCATTTAACTTAAATTTACAGTGTCGTTTGAACCTTGTTTGGTGAGAGCTGCCCAAACACTGCCTCGAAAAACTTCCTGATGTAAATGGAATATGAAACAAAGCTGGAATTTCCCTCTTTCCCATCCCATCTCCTGTTAGAACTCCCGGTAATGTTTCTACTGATTTTTTCTTTTTATCTTTTCCCCACTGCAGATCACAATGAAGATGGTGCCAAAAATGCTGTCACCCCTGGTCAGAGACTGGGCCCCGGAGGCCTTTGTGATTTCCTTTAAACTGGAGACAGATCCCCAGATCCTCCTGGATAAATCTCAACAGGCTCTGGAGAAATACCGGCACCAGGTGGTGGTGGCCAATGTCCTAGAATCCCGGAGAACCTCCGTCATCATCGTCACCAGGGACTCGCAGACTCCCTTATCCCTGTCTGATGAGGAAATAGCACAAGGCATGGAAATAGAGGAGAAGATTGTGAGTTACCTCCAGGGCCAGCACACGGCCTTCATAGAGAGAAATGGCTGAGGAGCAGCTCGGAGGAAACGAGGGAATTGTGCTGGAGAGGGAGTGGGACCGGAGTGATTCCCTGTCCAGGTAGATAAACCAATCCCCACAGAACACTGAGGAGGGCTGTCCAACACTGTGTCACTTTTCTACAGCTTGGCCACGGCTATTGCGGCTTTATAAAAGAGAAATACATGGAAGAGAAACCATTCCAAGGATATTTGTCCTGGTGTTTACAGGAGAAAACGAGCTTGCTTCTGTCCCGTGGGCTGGGAGAACTGGGAGGACGAGAAATGATGAAGGTCTCTGTATATAAAGAATTTCTTGAATCTCCCTCTTTGAAGTTTCTTTTGGAATGGCTGTAGGAAGGAATGGGGCTTTGCAGGAAAGATGTGCTGGTTTTATGACTGGAGTGGGGAATCATCTGGTGTTGAGAGTGGATGATGAAACCAGGGTGTCACAAAGGAGAATGAGGTGACAGCGACTTTGGGGGAGCAGGTCTTGTGCCAGGAGAGATCCTGGGAGAGATCCCAAGTTCCTACAGTTCAGGTGCTTCAGCAGCGTCCCTAAAGCAGCTGTTTCAAAGGTTTTCCTTCCATCCCAGGTATTTGTAGGTTGCTTTGCTTTGTATTCCATTTACACCAGGAAGTTTTCCAAGGCAGTGTTTGGGCAGCTCTCACCAAACAAGGCTCAAGTGTCACTGCAGAGCTCTGTAAACAAAGGCAAGGCCACATCTGGCTCAGAGCACAGAGGATGGATCCAAGCTTGAGGCCAAGGTTGGAGAAGGGAAGTGGGCACTGAGGGGCGTGGTGTCCAGGGAAGGGACTGGAGCACCAGGAGCGGCTGAGGGAGCTGGGAAAGGGGCTCAGCCTGGAGAAAAAGAGACTCCAGGGGGACCTTGTGGCTCTGCACAACTCCCTGACAGGAGGAGGCAGCTGGGGGCAGGGGGGGGGGGGGGTCGGGCTCTGCTCCCAGAGAACAAGGGAGAGGATGAGGAAACAGCCTCAAGCTGTGCCAGGGGAGGTTCAAGGGTGGATATTGGGAAAAGTGTTCATGGAAAGGTGTTCAGGTATTGGCACGTGCTGCGCAGGGCAGTGGTGGAGTCACCATCCCTTGAAGTGTTCAAAAAAACTGTGGATGTGGCACCTGGGGACATGGTTTAGGGTAAACATGGCAGTGCTGGGGGAATGGTTTGATTTAAAGATCTTGGAGGGCTTTTCCAGGCTTAGTTATTCCATGATTCTCTGACAGCAGAAGGGGTGGCAGTGATTGACCCTGGAAGGGGACGCTTCCTTTTTGGCTGTGTGGAGTTAGAACTGAAACGTTCCTGGTTTTGTCTAAACCCTCTTCCAACGATTACCAACTTCAAAGCGTGTGCTCCTCACGCCTGCAGGAAACTTGACTGCAGCTCTCCTGCTGTCCACTGTGTGTCTGCTCACAGGCTATCCTCAAAATAAATTCACTGGGATCCTGGAAAGAAGGACAACAGCACACGGGAATGCTGGAAGCATTTCCAGAGGCAAGACTGTGCTCTGGGTGAAACCACGGAATAGGAGGCAGCAGTGATTTTGTAATAACACCAATTCCCTGAAAGTGAGGGATGCTCAAAAAACAAGGAAAATAAAGCCAGAAGAGCAAGAAAAGAGCACAAGGACGGGATCAGTGGATCCCATCAGTGATGGGAGAAGTCCAGGTTGGTCAGGAGAGGAGAGATCTGGCTGGTTAACTGAGTCAGGAGAAGGAACTCACAACTTCTCTGTGACCAGGACTGATACAGAAGGTGAATAAGCTCCGAGAACTGCCTGTCTTCATCTCCCAATATGTAATTGATGGGAATGTGGAGTCTGGGATTTCCCTTGTCTTAGAGCCTCTATGGACAGCATGGATGTGTCAGCAGGGATGAGAATGTAAAAATGTGTGTAAGTTGAACATGCCCTTGCAGGAGTGTTGGGACAAGGGATGGGAGAAATGCCACCAACACTGTCTTCAGAGTGTCCTGGGATTTCTCTGAAGTGGTTGGAAAGGAGAGGAATAATCTGAGCTTTTTGAGGAGCAGACTGGGGCAGTGGGCCCTGGGAATCTTGGGGTTTCATTGGACTTGGGAACACTTTGTGGGCTTCCAGTGTTGTGTCTGCCCCTACTTGTGAAGTGCAGGCTGAGGAGGTTCTTTAAGCTCAGTCTGAGGCACAGCCATCCCGATCCCATGTCAGGGATGCACCTCTTCTGTGTGGGAGGTTAAACCAAGCCCATGAGTGCTCCCACCCTGGCAGTGTTTGGGCACCAGCTCCGGGAATGCCGGTTGTGGTACCTAAGTTGGAGGTGGCTCCTGCAAGTCCGGGACCTGTCCGTTGCTTTCTGAGGATCCCAGAGGGCTCAGTGGAAGGTCCTCCCTGGACTCTGCCATGTCCCTCTTCTCCATGTCTCGGTCTTCTCCTTTCTCTGCCATCCCTTTGTGCAATGTCTTCAGCCAGTGAGTCAGTTCTGCAGGATGGACCTACTTTGCTCTGCAGTTCCTCAATCTCATGGAATCATCTTTGGGTTTCAAGGGGCTTTAAAGCTCATCTCATTCCACCTTCCACTAGCCCAGGTTGCTCCAAGCCCTGTCCAACCTGGCCTGGAACACTTCCAGGGATGGGGCAGTCACAGCTTCTCTGGGCAACCCATGCCAGGGCCTCCCCCCTCAAAGGGAAGGATTTCTTCCCAATATCCCATCTGACCCTGCCCTCTGGCAGTGGGAAACCATCCCCTCTTCTCTTGTCATTCCATGTCCTTGTCCCAAGTCTATCTCCAGCTCTCTTGGAGTAGGAACTGGCATGGTTTCTAAGGTCTCCCTAAAGCCTTCTCTTATCTAGGCTCAGCTTCATGTACTCACCTGCTTCCCCTTCAGCTCTAGCAGATTCACTTGGGGTTTAGAAGAAAATCGGGAAAACTTTGGGCCCCTTTTGTTCATGTTTTTGGCCCGTTTTGGTGACCCAGGGGTGACCCCGGCGGGAGCGGCGCTGCGCCCGCTGCCGGCCGCCAGAGGGCGTCACGGAGCGAGGAGGGGGCGTGGCGGCCCCCCAACTACGCGTGACGTCGGCGTGGGGGCGTGGCCTCACACAGGCCCATTCACGGCATTGCGGATTGGGGCGTGGCCGTGGCAAGGGGCACGGCCTGTTGCCATGGCGCCGGGGGGGTTCAGTCCCGCCGCATGGACGCGGCCTCCGCCGCCCCGGTGGGTGTCCGGCACCGGCCCGGGGGCGTCGGGGGCCAGTTGTACCCCCGGGACCAGCCCAGGGGAGGGTTCGGGGTATTGGTTGTACCCCCGGCACCGGCCCGGCCTGGGGGGGGATTCCGGGGGGTCGGTTGTACCCCCAGGATCGGCCCGAGAGTGTGGGGGTACTCGCGCTCCCCCTGTCGCTCACGGCTCCTCTCGCTGCCCCGCAGGCGGAGCCCCCGGTGCCGGCGGAGCCCCCGGTGCCAGCAGACACCATCCGGCGCTGGCTGCGGGCGGTGGGCGCCGACCCCGCCGCCCCCGCCGAGGAGCAGCTGGGCCTAGCCTGGCGGCTTCTGCGGCGAGCGGAGACTCGGCTGGGCGAGCTGGAGCGGCGGCGGGCCCAGGACATGAGAGACGTAAGGGCCGGAGAGCGGGCCCGGCTGGGGCCTGTCCTGGGAAGAGAACGGCGCTGGGGAAGGTGCTGGAGCACCAGAAGCGGCCGAGGGAGTTGGGAAAGGGAGAAGAGGAGGCTCCAGGGAGACCTTGTGGCTCTGCACAACTCCCTGACAGGAGGGGGCAGCCGAGGGGGGGGGGTCGGGCTCTGCTCCCGGGCAACAGGGACAGGAGGAGAGGGAACGGCCTCAAGCTGCGTCGGGGGACATTCAGGCTGGACACGAGAAATTTCTTCACTGAGAAAGTGGTCAGGCATTGCCAGGGGCTGCGCAGGGTAGTGATGGGGTCCCCATCCCTGGAGGTGTTCAAAGAACGACAGGACGTGGCACTCAGTGCTCTGGTCTGGTGACGAGGTGGAGTTTCATCACAAGTTGGACTCTTGGGAGTCTTTTCCAACCTCAGTGGTTGTAGGATACCCCCCGAGTTAACCCACCCAGGCCTGCATCCCCTGATCCCCCTCTATGCTGCAGCAGGTTCAGGGGTGTCACTGCCACACTGCTGCCCTCGGGACCTCAGGATTTATGTCCCCGTTCCTCATGTTGGGCATCACAAAGCACCTGGTGAGCCCAGCAGCTCCCACAGAGCCATGATTAAAAGCTCCACACATGCTAGCACCTGCATAGCTGCCTGACCTGCTGACCTCCCAGTCAAGGTTTTACCATCCCTAGGTGTTCCAAAGGCATAAGACATATTGTCCTGCAAATATTTGAGGTTGTCCTGTAAACATGATGAGGTGGAGAACTTTTTGTGCTGCTGGCTCATTGGAGGTGCTGGCAGACATGGAAGTAGCTGGATTTTCTGTATTTCAGGTGGAAAGCTACGTGGGCCATGTCCGTACCCTGACAGAAGAGTGGGATGCCATTGCCTCTGAATATGAGAAGAAGAATGAGCAGCTCAGGCTGGAGCTGGCACAGCTACAGCTGCAGCAAGGTAGTCCCTTCCCTCCAGAGTGTGGGCCCCAGGAATGCACTGGCAGGTGTTTGGGTCTGGAGAGCTTCTTGGAGAGCTGAGAAGCGTTTTTTGGGGAGTTCTAAGGGAGTTCTCAGTGGTTTGTTGTTCAAGAAGTTGCTAAAAGTGTTAATGAGCTGTTCAAACAGATTTGTAATTGATTTAGAGATTCTTGCCTGCTTTTACTGCCTTTATTCAGGGAATTTGGCAGATTCTGCACGTAGCTCTGTTGTTGCACAAAGCATCTTCTAGAGGCTGTTTGAAGACCAGAATTGATGGTGCTCTTTGGTTTCCAGCTCTGAATTACCTGCTCCCATCAAGTCAGTGAATTTGCTCTTGGTTTTGGTTTACACAAACTCCACATTTTTTAAAACAATGTGAGGGACAGGAATTGTTTGTTCTGGCGATTCAAAACTTGGGTGTGCTCATTGTCATGGAATCCCGGGATGGTTTGGGTTGGAAGAGACCTTAAAGCTCATCCAGTTCCACCCCTGGCCATGGGCAGGATGCCTTCCACTAGACCAAGTTGGTCAGGGCCCCTCAGAGCTTCAGTAATTTTGTTTAAACAAATTATTTCACTTATTTAACTTCAAATAATTTGTTTTCAAACTCTAGGGCCCCTTTTTCTGGGTTTAATTCTTGATTTTTTTTCAGTCTTCTGGTGCACTTTCAGTGGTGCTCATAGCCCATGTCACCATTAACTCCTTTCGTGACCTGTATCATCCTGGGCCCTAAGATAAAACTGGCAGTGATGGCACAACTTAAAGAGTTTCTTTGTGATTCAGGCTTTTTTTGGGGCAGCAAATACAGGAGTTTGGGGAAAATTTTGAGCATCGGTTGTGTTTTCAGGGAGCACATCTGGTGGTGTGACTTTCCAAAGAGGGATTTATCTAAAAATTTGATTTTTCTGGGCGCTTAAAGGCGTGGTTTGTGGTGAAAAGGCTGCTTACAAAGGTTAAAATGAATAATGAGCTCTTGGGAGCCTCGCTGTGGCAGAAAACTCTGTTCCTGGTTCTCTCCGTTCCCACAAGGTGTCAGTAGAAAGACAGAATATCCCCAAAGCTGGAATGCGGTCATTTCCTCCTGGCGGCTCTGCTCCTCTGGACTTTCTCCATTTCTTGGGGATTCCTGAGGCTGTTGAGCAATGAGTACCTCTGGAATGGAAGCTGAGATCCTTGTCCATGGATCTCGGTGTATCCAGGGGGGGTTACTGGTTGCCATCCAGTTGTTCCCAGTGTATTGTCCTTGGGTGGGGGGGGGGGGGGGGGTGGCTTTGGTACTGTAGAGTGTTTCTGGAGGGACTTTTTTGGGGCTATCACTCTGATTTTGAGGTTCAGGACTTGTTGTTGACTCACTGCTGGCATTGGCTGCCATGCTGGGATGTGTGTGGATAATTTAAGAATCTGGAAACCCTGCTCCCTCTGGGCTGTCACCTGCGGGGAGGGGTGCCAGCCCCGGGATGTTTTGGGTCTTTGTGGAGCACTTTATTGAGTGACTGGTCCTTTCATCCAGGTTTGTTCAGCTGGAGCAGAGGAGGCTGAGGGTGAGCTGAGGGCAGAGCTCATCCCAGGCTGCAGCTCCTCTGGAGGAGGATTTTATCTCTGCTCTCTGGGACCAGGGAAAGGACGTGAGGGAAAGGCTGGAGCTGTGCCAAGGAGGATTAGGTTGGATCTCAGGAAAAAGTTCTTCCCCCAGAGGGTGCTGGGCACTGCCCAGGCTCCCCGGAGAATGAGCACTGCCCCAAGGCTGCCAGAGCTCCAGGAGCATTTGGACGCCACTCTGAGGCACAGGGTGGGATTGTTGGGGTGTCTGGGCAGGGCCAGGGGTCGGACTGGATAACCCTTGCGGGTCCCTTTCAGCTCAGGATATTCTGTGGTTCCATGGTTCTAGGTCATCCTCTTCTTAAAAAAATCCCCCCGGCCATCTCTATTACGGAGTGCATGGACGTGCTTGTGCTGGAGATGCTGCACAATCCCAAAGGCTTCTGTTGGGCTGCTCCAGGTCTCTAATGCGTCCCTGCTGCAGGGTTCTGTGCTGCATCCCTGTGTCTGTTCCCCAGGCCTCTGCTTTTCGTCAGAGTTCTTGGAATCATCATCTTGTCAAATCCAACCATTCCCCCAGCACTGTCAGGTTCACCCGAAGTGCCACATCCACATGTTTTATGAACAATTCCAGTTATGGTGACTCTGCTTCTCTGGGCAGCTGTGCCAGTGCCTGACCAGCCTTTCCATGAATATCCACCCTGAACCTCCCCTGGCTCAGCTTGAGGCCGTTCCCTCTCCTCCTGTCCCTGTTCCCTGGAAGCAGAGCCTGACCTCTCCTCGGCTGCCCCCTCCTGTCAGGGAGTTGTGGAGAGCCAGAAGGTCCCCCTGAGCCCCATTTTCTCCAGGCTGAGCCCCCCAGCTCTTAGCTGCTCCCCATAGGATTTGTGCTCCAAGTCTTGCTCCCCCTGTTGTTTTTGCAAAACACCCGGATGTCTCATCAGGCATAGGATGATCCAGGGGATCGGCCTGGAGAAGGAGCTTTGTGGAAAGACAGACCCTGGTCTGCTGGGATTGTTAAAAATGTGGGCAAGGCAAGAGGACAGGATGGTGGTTGGTAGCTTTTGGAAGCATTGAAAGGAGAGTGGGAAGGGGCGGCTGGGGACAGTGGCTGGTTCAAGCCAGTGGTACAAAGGAGGGGCTTGAGCTGTGAATGATGCAGGGCAAGGGACAGGATCTGTCCTGAGACACCTGAGCTGAGAGCTGGGGAAGGGAGCCTGGAGACCTCTGAGTGGGCTCTCAGGTCTGAGCACACTCCCTCTTCCAACAGCAGGCAAACGGATCAGAAACTCTGCTTGGTCTGGCATCACTCAGAGCAACTTGATCTGCTAAAAGCTGTTTCATAAAATCATGGCATTATGGAATGGGTTGGGTTGGAAGACACCTTAAAGCTCATTCCATTCCACCCCCTGCCATGGGCAGGGACACCTTCCACTATCCCAGGTTGCTCCAAGCCCTGTCCAACGTGGCCTTGGACACTTCCAGGGATCCAGGGGCAGCCACAGCTTCTCTTGGCACCCTGTGCCAGGGCCTCACCACCCCCACAGGGAAGAATTCCATCCCAATATCCCATTTAACCCTGCCCTCTGGCAGTGGGAAGCCATTTCCCCTTGTCCTGGCACTCCAGGCCCTTGACCAAAGTCTCTCTCCAGCCCTCCTTTAGACCCTGAGGATAATTAGCACTGGTGACTGAAACTGAGCAGTTTCTGAAGATAAAAAGTCAATCTCTGCTCACACATTTGCCCTGTGCCCATCCTGGGCTCACAGGTTCCTACAGGGAGCAGCCAAGGCTGGTTGATGCTGGGCCATCGAGCTGAGTGTCACCTCATCTGATACCTCTGCCCAGAGTGACATTTTTCCTTCCCTCCAGGCAGTTCCTGATCCATTTCTGATGCTCTCGCTGAATGCGCTGGGTGTTGTTGGAGGGCAGATCGATGGTGCTCCCAAAAGCCTTCCTGAAAAACAACTGGAATGGCAGCAAAACACAGTGCTGGGGGAGCCGCCTGGATTTGTTTAAAAAGTGGAATATAAAGAATAAGTAGTCATGGTCTGAGCTTGTTGTAACAGCTGGGCTGGTTAAACACACCCAGCAGGTCTGGAGGATGCAAGGCTGTGGTGGGGTGAGGTGGCTGCTGTTTCTGAGAGTATTCTTGGGGTAGGAAAATAGAAATATTAATGTAAAAGTTGCTTCCAAACAAGTGTGGATGGAGGTGGGAGATGCCAGTGGAGCTGTGGTGTGACAGTGCCTGGGGCAGGGATTGGCTCTTCCCAGACATTGGATGGGGGAGGGAAAGGGCTTGTAAGGAATCAGTGGGGTTTACACACAGGTAACCTGTGCTGTGTGGGCAGACCCCCCTCATCCTCACAAATCATTTTTTCTCTCCAGCCTTTGGAATATGTCTGGGATCGAATGTGATACCAGTTCATCCTGCATTGCAGGCTGGGGACAAGGGAAGCACTGGCAGGTGAAGGTGGTTCAGGGCACAGGGGGTCCCATCCTGGCTATAAACCAGAGCAGTTTCTGTTCATTTTAGCTGGAATTAGGCAAAACTGTGGGAGGAAAGTGCCAGGCAGGTTGGGGTTCAGTTTAGTGTGATCCATGGGCCCTTCCTGAGGCACACAGAGCAGTTTTGATCCTGCAAACTGCCTTGTTTGCTCTGCTGCAGCAGGAAGCTGCTGGGGAACCCTGCTTGACCCTGTATTGACCAGGCTATGCTTTATGTCCCTGGGGAAGATGCCCAGGAAACCGCAGGGTGTTTTCCATCCACAGGGCTGGATGGAGCCGGCTGCGAAGCGCGGAGTGGAAACATGGGATCGATCGGAGCCTCGGGATGTGATTGTGCTGGGTCCTGTGTTAAATCAGTGCATGGGAGTGAGGGACAGGCTTGTCCAGGGCTGTGTCTGAGAAATATTTGCTCTGCTGAACCTCTGCTGTCCAACTGTAGATCCTTGAGCAGGGAAAGAGTGGGAATGTCCCTCCTACCTCTATACAGATCCCTGCACTTCCCATCTTACAACACTTGGAAGCCTTTGTAATCTGGTTTGGGCTAGAAATTTGGTCTATTGCTTTTGGTTTTAATATGAATTACACAGGGAGGGTTTGAAAAGCCCTCCCCTGGCTCCTCAAGCTGCTGGATCCAATGCAGGAGTTGCTGCCCTCACCATGCCAGGCACCAAAGGTTCCTCATTTTCTCCTGGCAGGTAAATTCCATCCACACCAACAAGGGGGTCTTTTTAACAACTGTTTGTTGCACAAACACAATGATGCCCAGCCATAAACTGACTTCTGCAAGTCTTGTTGTCATGTTTTTGCCTTAGAGACCCTTGAATCTGGAAGTTTTTCCCAGTACAGAGTCTTCCAGGCTATAATTTTTGGATAAATGGTGAAGCACTGGCAGTTTAATTCTTAAAGATATTCAGATCTGCTTCCTTTCCAGACATTCCTTGGGAAAATAGTGATGCTCTCCAGGAGTGATCTAGTATTTTGTGTGTCTCCTGCCAAAGAAAACATGTCTGTGACTCTGTGTCCGTCTATTTGCTTTCTCTCCAAGACTGGACTTGATGATCTCAGGGTTGGAACTGATGATCTTGGAGGTCTTTTCAACCTTAATGATTCTCTGGTTCTCTCAGTATCTGTTTACTGGTGTTTAGTTTCCACCAAGCTGTACTTAGGGTTGAAGGGGCTGAGGATAAACCAGGTTGGAAGAACTCTGACTGGGGGGAGCAGGTCCTATCACATGCTTGGCAGTCAGGGAAGGGTATGTGAAGAGAAACCTTGAGAGAGAGGGAATAGGGCTGAGATAATGGATAGCAGGGAGTGGGAGGCAGTGAGGGAGTTGGGAAGCAGGAGAGACTTGAGGAGCTGTTGGGCTCCAGGAGAAATGGGGCTGTTGCAGTGAGGAATGTTTAGAGGAGGTGGGACAGATCTCAAGGAAATCCTGCCCTTTGTTTGTTCCTCTTCTGACACCAAGCCTTGCCTTGCCTTGCAGAAATACAGCTGAAGGAGGTGCAGGAGATGCTGGAGCAGGAAGGTTTATCCCAGATCTCCTGCAGCGCTGCCAGTGAACAGGTCGCGTATTTCCTGGTGGAGCGGGCGGCGCTGCTAGGAAAGCTCGAAGTGGCAGCCCAGCAACTGGAATCCCACAGCATCATGGATGGACTCCAGGTACCTCCTGCTCTGTGGCTCTGGCTGCCTGAGAGCTTCTGGGAAAGGAGTATCTTCTGGATATTTCTGTAATGAAAACTTCTGTCTTTGAGGCCACTGTGGAGTCTTGGGGCTGAAATACTTGAAGGAGCTACAAGAAAGATGATGGAGAGAGAGTATTTACAAGAGCCTGGAATGTCAGGACATGGGGGAATGGCTTCAAATGGACAGAATAGGTTTAGGTTGGATATTGGGAAGGAATTCTTCCCTGTGAGGGTGGTGAGGCCCTGCCACAGGGTGCTCAGAGAAGCTGTGGCTGCCCCTGGATCCCTGGAAGTGTCCAAGGCCACGTTGGACAGGGCTTGGAGCAACCTGGGATAGAGGAAGGTGTCTCTGCCCATGGCAGGGGGTAGAATGGGATGAGCTTTAAGATCCCTCCCAACCCCAAAACAGTCTGGGATTCCAGGATTCTAAGTCAGCGCCTTTCTTAATTCTCACACTTTGCACTTGATTTACTGCCACATCTGCACAGGGACAGTGAAATGGATTAATTGTAATACTATATTGAGGAATTTGTGATGTGGTTGGGGTGAGGATCTTCACTGGGTAAGAATGACTTTCTCTGGGTTCAGGGGGAGCAGAGGAGGCTGAGGGCAGAGCTCACTGGCGGCTGCAGCTGCTCCTGATCTCTGCTCTCTGTGAGCAGGAGCAGGATCTGAGAGAGCAGCTGGAGCTGTGCCAAGGAGGGTTAGGTTAGATATCAGGGAAAGGTTCTTCCCCCAGAGGGTGCTGAGCACTGCCCAGGCTCCCCAGGGAATGGGCACGGCCCCGAGGCTGCCAGAGCTCCAGGAGTGTTTGGATAGCGCTGCCAGGGGTGCCCAGGGTGGGGTTGTTGGGGTGTCTGTGCAGGGCCAGGGGCTGGACCGGATGATCCTTGTGGGTACCTTTCAGCTCAGGATATTCTGATTCTATGGTTCCAAGGCCACCAGTTTCCACCTACTCTTGACTTATGGCCATGTCTCAATGGAGCTGGAGTCCAGGAGCGCTCTGGGATTCTGGGAGCTGCTGTTTGTCCCTGAGCTCCCAAACACTGAGGACCTCAAATAGGGGTCAGGGCTCCTGCTCTTGTTCCTTTCTGTTTCTTCCTGCTGACAGGAATGGAATGACACAGCAGTTTGGATTGGAAGGGACCAGGGACACCTTCCACTAGACCAGATTGCTCCAACCTGGCCTTGAACGCTTCCAGGGAAATGTTACAAATTTAATACTCTCTGTTTCCAACCAACCACAGCTTCTCCACAGTTCTTACACTGGGCACTCTTTCTGTGGTTTTAACCAGATATGGACACATTGGAGATGTGTTTTCCTGGCTAACTGTCTCCCTGACAGGACTGATTACTCTCCCCAGTGATGTCATTGCTATCTGTGCCTGTGGAGCAGAAACTGTTGATTAAACACTCCATTGTTCCCGGGAGCATCCCACTTGTTTTGCAGAACCATTAGAGTTGCTGCAGTGTTACGGGTTCATGTGTTAATTGCTCCTCTTACTCTGTTTACTGGAATGTGTGGCCTTGCTTGTTCCCAGCTGGCCTGTTCCACTCCGGAACGAAGGGCTGGACACGTTCCTGTCTGGTACAGGGATGAATTCAGCTTTTAGCCAGACTGCTCAAGCAGAATTGATTGTTTTATTGCATCCCCAGGAAAGCAGAAAGGCGGGATACAAACCTGCCTCGCTGTGTGGTCAGCTCTGGGAAATCCATAGGGAAATGCCTTCTGGATTCATGGCATGTGCCAGCTCACTCACCCTCTGAAGTGCTGCATATTGATGGCAACCAATGTGCTGAGCCTTGGGATGCAGTGGAACCCTCAGTGCAGATGCAGTGGAACAGGAATGTGTAACTCCATAAAAAAGAGGAACATGGAGCAGTGGTCCAGGGAACCTCATGGAGTTCGAGTCCCTGTGCCTGGGTTGGGGCAATCTGAGAATGAGCACAGGCTGGGGGAGGAATTCACGGAGAGCAGCCCTGCGGGATGGATTTGGGAGTTCTTACGGAAAGCTGGACATGAGCCAGGAGTGTGTGTTTGCACCCCAAAGGCCAAACAGCATTGTGACTCTGCTCCCCTCTGAAGAGACCACCCAGCAGTGCTGCTCCAGCTCCAGGACCCCAGCATAGGAAGGACCTGTTGGAGTGAGGCCATGGAGATGCTCTGAGGGCTGGAGCCTCTTGGGAGCCAGGCTGGGAGAGCTGAGGATGTCCATCTGGAGAAAGCTCTGGAGAGACCTTAAGGCCCCTTCCAGTGCTTAAAGGTGCGCCAGGAGAGCTGGAGAGGGGCTTTGGACAAGGGTCTGGAGTGCCAGGACAAGGGGGAATGGAGGAGGAATTCTTGGCTGTGGGGGAGGTGAGGCCCTGGCACAGGGTGCCCCGAGAAGCTGTGGCTGCCCCTGGATCCCTGGAAGTGTCCAAGGCCACGTTGGACAGGGCTTGGAGCAACCTGGGATAGTGGAAGATGTCCCTGCCCATGGCAGGGGGTGGAACTGGATGGTCTTTAACATCTCTTCCACTCCAGGCCTTTCTGTGATCCCATGATTCCAGGTCTCCCAGTGTTACTCTGACAAAGTGAGCCAATCACACTCAGTGCCAACACTTGGGGCAAAACTGAGCCCTCCAGCTCTCATGGGCAGGCCCAGGAGATCAGAGGTCTTAAAAAAGTAGTGAACCCACAGAACCCCCCCAGAGTAGCTGGGAGAACTGAGGGATTTTCACAAGGGTTTGGGATAACTCCGGTTGAAACATTCCCGTCAAGTATAAGGCACGATAATAAAACCCCTTCTAGTCAAGATAGGTTGGAAATGAAAATCCCCCTCAGTGGTCCTGAGGGACACGTGTCAGTGCCAAGGGACACGTGGCCCTGTGCTGGTGGTGCTGCTCTTCAGGAACATCTCTCTGTGCAAGGCTGGCTTTGCTCACACCTGTCAGGCATTGGGAGCTGAATTCCCAGAGCAACAGGAATGCATACAGCTTCCTGGGGAGACAGAAATAAGGAAATATACATTTTCCTCCTGGTGACCTGGCTCATAGTTGAGATTTCATAGAATCAGCAAGGTTGGAAATGCCCTCCAAGATCATTGAGTTCAACCATTCCCCCAGCACTGCTAGGGCCACCACTAACTCAAGTCCCTAGGTGCCACATCCACAGGGTTTTTGAATACTTCCAAGGGATGGTGACTCCACCACTGCCCTGGGCAGCCCATTTCAACATCTGACCACCCTTTCCCTGAAGAAATTTTCCCTACTATTCAAGCTAAACCTCCCTTGGCACAGCTTGAGGCTGTTCCCTCTTGTCCCGTCCCTTGTTCCCTGGGAGCAGAGCCTGACCCCCACCTAAGGCATCAACATCACCACAGGGTTTCTCATTTCCATTGGCACGTTAACCCTTGTGCTTCAGTTCTGCAGGGAAGAGCTGGAGGGGGAACCAGTATTGCCTGCAGGAATTGTGGGAGATCTGGATGAGGCCCCACAGAAGCTGGTGGTGGCCCAGGAAGATATCCAGAGGGTGACAGAGGAGCTGGAAGCACCAGGCAAGGAGCAGAGTGGAGCAGGTAAGCGCTGCTCTGGTGGCCACTCCTGGCCTGCTCTTAGCCCTGGCTGGGTGGGGGGGGGGGGGGGGGGGGTGCAGCCTGTCCTGTGTCCTCTCTGTTTGGAATGTGGGAAAATCAGTGCCAGGAGTCAGTCAGCCTGCTCACTAGGAGGTGGGAATGCAGTTGTTAACAGTCACAAATCCATTAATTCTGAGACTGGGCTTCTCTGGTCTGTGATGCATCTGCACAGTCTGGACTAATTTCCTATCCCTGGCTCCTCGCCAGGGAGAAATTTCTGCCCTAGGAGGGGATGGAGAGGAAATGATGGCTTGGTCTGGAAGCACAGTAGCTGAATTACCATGTGCACAGGGTTAGTTAGCAGAGCTGGTCACCTCATCCCAGGGTTCTCCAGGTGCAGTTTGGGATGTTGCCTCCATAGGATCCTTAGCAAGTGCAGCAGTGGGGAAGTGACTGGGTACATTGTCCTTGCTGAGAATATTCCCTTCACCTCCTTGAAATAGCTGTTGACCAGCCCTGAAGTGTTATTTATTAGTAGGATTTTTTATAAATTCTGACTGTAGAAATAAACAGCTTTCTGGTGGTAAAGCTGCTCTTGGAGTGAAATGTCCATGGAAAATGTCCTTAGCGATACACAGGTGTCTAGATGCTCTCTTGGGGGGTTCCTTGCATTGTCCCCAAATCTGTGATGCAGAATTTCATTGGAGAACAGCAGTTGGGATGAGGTGACTCATCCCAGCCCCATGTGCCTTTCCAGGGACCAGCTCCCTTCCCTGGCACTACCTCGGGCAGGTTTAGGGCACAATTGCAGATCCTAGGGCTCCCCTTGGAGCTCACACACACAGCACCAGGACCTGAGAGCTCCTCTCCAGCCCCAGCAGCTCCTCTCCAGCCTCCAGCCCCATCATTCCCTGCCTTTTCATCCCTGTACTGGGTGGGGATCGATCCATAGTCCCCAGGGATGGGGTGAGTGGTGTGGCAGCTCCAGTGCTGGCTCTCTGGAGCACGGACGGGCTCCAGCCTGGGACTCTCACAGATTGTAGCCTGCTCAGGGAAATCTGTGCTTTCTGAGGTGTCAAATGAATACAAGGCTTTGCAAACGGTGAGTAAGGGTTTAATGCTTGTTTTGTCTCTGGGATTTGTTGTGCTGTGTGTGCAAAATGAGGGTGACAGAGTCGCAGTGGCTTCCCTGGTTCTCTGTCTCCGCATGGCTTCTCCTCCTGGCGAGCTCCGAGACAGCTGCTCTGGGAATCAATTGATTTGCTACTAAAAACCTAAACTGGGATCACTGATCTTTAGTAAAACCCCCTTAAACAGCATATTTTGGTTCGGTGGTAACTTGTGTGCATTAGAGGGAAGAATTCCTGACCAGTTTGAGCCCAGTTAGTGGGATTTTGGCGAGGAAAGGCTTTAAATGCTATTTAACAAAGTGCATAAGGAATGTTGCGGGGTTTTTCCAAAGCAGAACTAGGCTGCCACATCCAAACACTGTTCTCCTTGTGGAATCACCCCTGTGGTCGGCCCTGAAGGAAGCTGAGGGGGAAAACCAGGAGAAGGAATGGGAAAATAGGGGGTGGTCAGGATTTTTGCAAGAGGAAAAGAGCTGGAATTTTATTATCCTTTTATCATCCTTTTAATCATCATTTTGGTATAATTTTATCATCAATCTGTGTAGTGATCAACATGCTTTTGAGTAAAATTTCTGTTCTGGTGGAAGATGGGGTTGGAAGGAGATGATCTTCAAGGTCCCCTTCCAATCCAACCCATTCTATGATTCTGTGAAGATGTTCTTTGCTTTTTATTTTAAATGACACAACTGAAAATCCGACATCAGAATCCTTGTTTGAAAAAGGAATTTGTTGCTTTTTCTGAACTGGAACCAAAGAAAGAGATTTGTTTATTATTTTTTCCCGAATAGACATAAAATTTAAACTAAAATTTCCTGTGCCCAGTGTTAAGCTTAAAAGGGAAAAATATTTCTTCCCTTTTCTCTAAGGAAATTTGTCTCCCTGTTTTTTGGGAGGAGATCAGTGTGTCCTCAACGTGTGCTCTTAGTACAAACACCTTTTCCTATTTCTGCCCTGGAAATATTGGGAATCTGCATTAATTGGTTTTGGTATTAATTTAGTCATTGATCCAGGTTTGAAGGCTTGGTGTGCAATTTTTCCAGTTGTAGCCATTCCATTAAATTTTAATGCCTGGACAACATGGATACGTTGGCTGGGATTGTGTTCCTGCTTGTGGCAATGATGGATTTTATGGTGAAAATTCAAAATGCGGCTGTTTGGGTTTTCCAAAGAGTTTGTGAAACCCATATGAAATGAGGTGAGTGATTTAAATGAGGTTTACCTCCATGATCCAGAGGTAAACTGAATCACTGGAATAATGATGGAGAGACTGCTGTTGAATCTGGATCTCCAGGGACATCCTTTGCTGTGGGAGGGAGAGGGCGTGGATGTGGGATGTGTTCCCACGAGGATGTGGGGTGTGTTCCCATGTGGGTGTGGGATGTATTCTCAGTGGATGCGGGATGTGTTCCCATGTGGATGTGGGATGTCTTCCCAGTGGATATGGGGTGTGTTCCCATGTGGGTGTGGGATGTATTCTCAGTGGATGCGGGATGTGTTCCCATGTGGATGTGGGATGTCTTCCCAGTGGATATGGGATGTATTCCCACATGGGTGTGGGATGTATTCCCACATGGGTGTGGGATGTGTTCCCATGTGGGACGTGTTTCCAGTGGATGTGGGATGTGTTCCCATGTGGATGTGGGATGTCTTCCCAGTGGATATGGGATGTATTCCCACATGGGTGTGGGATGTGTTCCCGTGTGGATGTGGGATGTGTTCCCATGTGGGACGTGTTTCCAGTGGATGTGGGATGTGTTCCCATGAGGACACGTCCATGCTGCCTCCCACCTTTCCCATGTGTGGGATCGGTGTGGGCAGGGCCAGGCCAGTGACCACTTTCCTGGTGCCACTGTCTCCAGACAGGACTGAGCTCCAGAGGGCCATGGAGCACAACAGCCGGCTGGACAAGGAGATCCTGGCGCTGCGGGCGCGGGTCCAGACGCTCGACCTGGAGAGGAAAGCGTTCCTGGAGCTGGTGAGGATCCACCAAGCCAAGCCAACAATCGTGGGCTGGCTCCTGGAAGTCATCCCTGCTCCCAAACCTGCCCTGCCTTCCCCTTTTCCCTCCCTGTTCTATGCCCAGTCTTTCCAGAGCTGCACTTTGGCTGTGTTGTGGTTCATGGAGCAGTAAAATTTGGGAAGCAGGCAGAATGCAGCTCTGGGAGCTTCCTTCCATGCAGGAAGAGTTGGAGGGATTCTAACTGAGTGGGGGCTTGAGGATTTTGGGACACATTTTCCTGTGCCTGTGGAGAGGGATCAGCTCCCTGCTCCTGGTTGGTGTTTACCCCAACTCAGGTGTGTAAACAGAGTAAGGAACACATGTGCCTTTCCCTGGACTGGATTAAAGAGTTCAGTTTACCTAAGTTTGTCTTTAACCCCTCAGGAGCTGGTTTGAAATCCATTTGAAATTTATGCTCATTTTTGATCCCTCTCAGCCCCTTTAGTTTTTAACTTGGCCACATTGATTAATTTGCTTATTTTCTGTGGGCTCTCTTAATGGAATGACTCACTATTACATTACTATTACATTATTATTAGTTAAATGCTCGGTGTCGTACAGCCAGGATTCTCTAAATGCCACCTAGCATTAAGGAGCAATTAAGGAACTATCAGCCAGATAATTCCTTACTGAAGTTGCCAACAGGGAAGGGATATAGGAGTCTGCTTCCTATTAAAATGTGTCATTGGGCACAAAATCTGCTGCTGTTCTTATTTCCTGATTTTCTTAGATCAGCCTTTGAGAGCCTGGAATTGCCTCTGCCATCCCAGCACTGAGAGTTCTTGGCTGTCTTGCAGTTCTCTCACATCAAATGAGTATCGTTAAATTAATACAAGTATCTCTGAGAATGTAACTTTTCAAATAATATTTATCAGATAATATCTTGAATAGGATTTATTCCCATTTGAGGGGTTCAGAATTTTACGGTATTTTTTATAGTACAGAATTTTTTATAGTTTTGTTCCTTGCATTTAAAAAAGTTGCTGGTTCTTCCATGTCTGTCACCACAAACCTTGTGTTTACAGCATGGTCTCTTTCTGGAGCTGCAAAAAAACATAGCTTAGTTCAAATTCCTCTGTTTACTCTTTTTTTTATTCCCAATAATGTTTTCCTTGCTGTAGGACATTGCTCCTTTCAGTCATTATGGATACACACGTGTATGTATAGATTATAATAAAGTAGAAATATAATATTAAAATCTATTTATTTGTCTATATATGTCTATGTAGACAAAAACCATATAGATACATGTAACATATTGTGGTCACCAAACAGGAAAAAATGTAGCCAGACTGAGATCAGTTCCAGTCACATGTTAAGCTAAAAGCAAATTGCCTTTATTCCTTAGGAATGGGGTTTAACTGTTGGCATAGAAGTTGAGAACCCCTCAATTTTTAATTTATAGAGTAGAAAATGTAATTTATTACCAACTACATCAGCTCTGTGTCCTGAAAGGTGTTTTCTTGCCTGTGGGTTATGAAGAGCAGGGGAGGAGCAGGGTGGGCAGTTGGTCTGGGATGAGCTCTGACTGTGGGGTGAAGAGCTGCTGCTGGTAATGGAATTCCACTGATCTCATGGATGGAAGACACTGAAAGGTGTCCTCAGAAACAGCAGTTGGAATCTGACACAATGTGGGTGTGGTCAGGAAGCGAAATAAATTCAGGAAAATCACCCTTTAATGGATTGCACATTCCCACTTTCGCTGTTCCTTGTCTGAGGCCATCCGGCAGCTGGAGCAGCCACAGGATCTCAGCAATCCCTCGGGATAAGGAATAGCAATAAATTAATAATAAATATGAAAATGGAATGTTTGCCAAAACTCAAAGCGGGTGTTTTGTGTTGCAGGTGGAGCAGCTCAAGGAGGAGATCTGTGAGTACCAGCGGAGCGAGAGGCCGGAGCCTCCACCGGCTGAGGGAGTCGGAGCAGCCTCACTGCAGGTGTTTCCAAGGGCTCGCTCTTTGTCATTCCAGAAAAACAGGGTCCCCTCTGCATCCCTGACCCTAGTTGTCTGTGAGAACCTGGATGTTCTGTGGTTGGAGGGTTTTGCTCCTAGGGCCTAGAGATGAAGCTGACGTGACTCATGTTTTATTTCTGAGAGACGCAGGTGGCCTTGCAATCACTCTGTGCTCGCATGGGAAAGATGTGGAGCTGTTGGAGCTGAGTGAGAAGGCCAGAAAGATGCTCCGAGGGCTGGAGCCCCTCTGCTCTGAAGCCAAGCTCGGAGAGCTGGGGGGGTTCATCTGGAGAAAAGAAGGCTCCAGGGAGACCTTAGACCCCTTCCAGGGCCTAAAGGGGCTCCAGGAGAGCTGGAGAGGGACTTTGGACAAGGGTCTTTAAGGTCCCTCCAACCCAATCCATCCTGGGATTCTGGGATCTCAATCCTAGTTCTGTGCTAATGTTGATTTTCTCTCAGGCACAGGGCACACGGGAAGAAGCAGGAGCCGATGGAGACGCTGGTGCCAGCAGAGCTGCCCCGTATCAGGAACATGGAGATCAGGGTGGTGAAATTCTCCACAAAAGGTGAGAGGTGTAGAAATTCTTCACCCCTTGTACTTCCACTGGTTCCTGGTGCTGTGCCTCTGGTGCTCTGTCTTGCAGGATTATTTGGTTACTAAATTGTTTTAAATACCCTTTAGGACTTTGTTCTTCTGCTTCCAGATGGGAAAATTTGGAGGTGATGCAGTCCTGAGGAATCACTTCCTCCAGTTAAATGCTGACACTTCCTCCAGTTTGTTGCTTTCCTAAAAGAAGGGATTTGGGCTTTTGGAGCTCTCTGCAGACAAAAATGTTGTCTTTAAACCTGTTTTGGTGCTGGGAAGTCTTCTCTGGATTTGGATGCTCTCCAGGAGTGCACCAAAACACCTGGCTTTCAACCATAAATATGTAAACAGGAATTTCTAAGGGAATTCAAAGCTTTGTTCTCCCAATACCTGGTCAGGAGCTGCCACACCTCTTTTGGCAGATTCAGGGAGGAAAGGGGGGCTGATCCCATCCCTCTGGATTTTTCCCTTCAGATTCCCAAGCCTGTTCTCCACCTCAAGCAGCTGAATTTGCTGTTGTCTCTCTGCTGTTGGCAACCTTGTGCCTGACCTGTTTCCTGCCGAGACCTTCATAATTCCTCGTGTAGATCCCATCACCCCTAATTCCCTTCTAAATAAGGACAGGCACAGACCATGGTGGATGTGAGACTGGAAATCAGCAGGAGAGTGTGAGGAAAACCTCGGCTTTTCCTTGCTGGTGGGGAGCAATTGGAATGCAGTTCCAGTCCTGGTCATGCTGGGTTTTGACGTGCAGGTGCCGGGAAGCCGTGGAAAACATCGAGGGCAGGAATTCCCAGCTCCTTCACAAGCTGCAAAAACTGGAGCAGGAATGCGAGGGTTTGGTTGAGCGCAATGAGGAGCTGGAATCAATTCTGGGAGAGACACAGATCCAAACCAAGCAAGAGAAGGAACAGCTGGAGAGCGAGGTGGAGGGACTGCACCAGAAAGTGAGTAAGGAGTAGGAGAGACAAGGTTTGGGTTTCTTTCATTCCATTTCTTTCATTCCATTGCTCTCTCATCGGAAGAATAAAATGATGTTTGACCTGGCCCTGCACTCTGCTGTGTTTAGTTTGACAAGAAATACAGCCAGAAAACCCTGCCAGTTTGGGAGAGAGGGGGAAGGAAGGAAAAAATCCCAGCAGGGAGTAAATGACTCTTGGTTGGAAGTGCAGATTCCCCAGTGTTATGGCAGCATTGTCTTTTCCATCTCCTGTTCCCCCTCACAGAATCCCAGACTGGTTTCACTGGAAAGGGACCTTAAAGCCCATTCAGTCCCAACCCCTGCCGTGGGCAGGGACACCTTCCACTATCCCAGGATGCTCCAAGCCCTGTCCAGCCTGGCCTTGGACACTTCCAGGGATCCAAGGGCAGCCCCAGCTGCTCTGGGCACCCTGTGCCAGGGCCTCACCACCCTGCCAGGGAAGAATTCCTTCCCAATATCCCATCTGACCCTGCTGTCTGGGGCAGTGGTGCTCCTTGATCCCAGGAAATATCAGCAGTTAAGTGTCCTGGTGGCAGAAGATTCCACTTTGGCTTTTCCCCAGGATCTTGGAGATGTGTCAAACAGTGCTGGGTGTGAAGGACCAACATCTGCAGTGCCTGGGAACATCCCTCTGAACACACAAATCGAGAGATAGGGAATTGTTCCTATCTCGTGGTGCAGCAGCTGCTGTGAGGGGGGGCTGGTCACGTCTCTTGGAAGAGCTCTGAGATCCATCTTGAGAAGCTCTGCTCGATCAAGATGTGACCTCAGCAACCTCTTCCTAACCTGGATTTTGGGGACCCTCATCCCAGGGCAACCTAGATCTATTTCTGTTAATAGGACAAGTGCACTCAAATCATGCTTTGACTTCTGGAGGTGGATAGAAGTTCTATATTATTTGCATGTGACAAATGGGAACCTTTGGGAAATCATGGATGTGAAGCACTTCATTGAACATCTGGTTTTCCAGAACCATGGCAACACTGGGGGCCTCGTTGAGCACCTGCAGGGCCACCTCCATCCTCTGAGCAAGGACTAAGTTGTGGCTGAAGCCTGTCAGGCTGATGCTGCCTTTGTCAGGGTGGTTTTTAGCCTCAGTTTTCTGGAGGGACTCTCCATCCCTCTGGAGTAGCTCTGTGAGGAGTACTGGCTCTACAGGCTGCTTGGTTGGCACTGCTTCCCCAGGGAAAATTCCATGTGGAGCATCACTGCCAGGGCACCTGATCCCTTACAGGGGGAGCAGCTGGGGAATTTACAGCCAGAGAGAACAGAGGAAAACAGAGTTTGGTCTGGCCAGGTGAGTAGGTGGGGTTCTCCCCACAAAGGCTGGCTGAGGAGGTCCTTCCCGTGGGCTGAGGCTCTGCTGCCTGGCCAGGAGCTCTTCATTGCTGGGGCTCTTGCCCTCTGCCCTCTGTCTGTGCTGGAAACCCTCTCTGCAGTGGGCCTGGATTGATCCATCCTTCCTGACTGGCAGCTGCACCAGTCCAGAGTGCCCCTAGGGGATTTCTGAGGTGAGGTTTTGGACCCCTCCAGGTTTCCAGTCAGGAATGATGTGTCCTAACACCTGGTGTTGGGTTAAAACATGGTGTAGGAGATGGTGCTGGTGTATCCCACGTGGATACACATCTCCAAGCTGGATTGTTCAAAGGAAGAGATGAGGAATCCCCTGTCAGGCCTCTGGAAAAGCCTCTAAACACAGGCTGAAGGCAAGTTCAAATACCTTAATGAGGGGGCCAGTGGCACCTTGTTTGTCTCCTGTCTCAGAGGATCCATGAGCCAGCTCTGGGATGGGATGGAAAAGGGTCTGTCCACCATGGCAGTGCTTTGGTTTAACTTGGGGTTTGTTCAGCTCCTACCAAAGTCTTCCCCCTTGGAGCAGAGTAAACACAGGCCTCCACAAATCAAACATGATGTGTTTTCAGTTTGGACAAATCACTGCTTTGATCTGTGGGTTGTCACACAGATCCCTGGGAATGCCACGCTTGGGAGCCAAGGAGATGTGAGACATTTTGGCTGCAGAGGCTTGGCAGCTGCTGCAGCTGGAAAAGAACCATTTTGAGGGATTCAGGGCCATGGAGCAGAGACGGGATGGACGAGGAGGTGGGTTTTAACCCTTGGATAGATCCATCTGCTTAGCTGGAGGTTGCTGAGCTGTGTCCTGCATTCCCAACGGGCTTTAAGAGCCCTGGAGATGAGGAGGGAAGGGGCTGGAGCCTGGGGAAGGCAGTGTGGCTGGGTGTTTGCCAGCCCTGCCCTGCCTGGGAAGGACTTGGGAGGGTTTTTGGTCCTGGCACAGCTGCAGAAGCCTTGGCTGGTCAGGCTGTGACTCAGGACGAGGACAGCGGATACAGAGTGAGGATTGTTCTGCTGCTGGCATGGGACTGGGAGCACAAATTAAGTGCTTAAAAGTTAATGGCTTGGCGGGAGAATAAAGAAATGCATTGCTGGGTACAACTTCTGACCAAAGGCTGGCTGGGGGTGAGGAGGGGAGGTGTGTTTTGCATTTGAGATCCCCCAAAGCTGTGGCTGCCCCATCCCCGAAAGTGTCCAAGGCCAGGTTGGATAGGGCTTGGAGCAACCTGGGATAGTGGAAGGTGTCCCTGCCCACGGCAGGGGTTGGGACTGGATGGGCTTTAAGGTGCCTTCCAACCAAAACCAGTCTGGGGTTCCATGGAGCTGGATTTTATCTCCCTCCAGTGTCCCAGCTCATTCCAGGAGAGCCAAGCTCAGGCAGTTGGACAGTTCATCCTGGGGGTTTAGAAATAAGCCCAAACAGGATTTCGAGCCTAAGGAGTGAAAGGGAAGCTGCCCAGGCTCCTGCTGGCAGCGGAGCACGGGGGCTGCCAGTGCCAAGACTTGGATTTTGGAAAAGGGTCTGTGGCATCCCTGATGGGGAGGAGAAGCTGAGCTGCTCCCCTGGGATGATCCTTAGCTGGGCTGCTCCAAGCTCCTTTGAGCCTTTTTTAACTTCAGGACCAAAAACTTTTCCCCCCAAGGGCAGATGTCCTTGGGGGGTGATCCAAATGCAGAGTGAGACCTTGTCCAAACTCCCACCTGCCAGGAGGTGCCAGGAGGAGGAGAAGTCAGTGGTTACAGAGGTCAGCACTTTGCTGTCCCAAATCCCGAGTCCTTGGAGCCCTTCTGTAGGGACTGAAAACTTCCTATGAGCAGTGAAGGGACCAGGATGAGTCCTGATGGACCAGGTTGAACATCTGCTTGGATGAGATCAGCACTCCCAGCACAGGGAACAAGGATGACCCAGCACCTAAACTGGGGTGTCTTGGGGTCCTCCATGTTGGGGGAGCACCACAATGTGTGGAAGCTTTGAGTTTTCACCATGTGCCTGGAGCAGAATTCCGTCTTTTTCTGGGTTGAGTCCAGATGGCTCCTTCCTCCTTGGAAGCAGCAGGATGAGGGATGAACTGGAGCTGGCCATGCACACCCCCTCCTGTTCCTTCCTTCCTTCCAACATGGGGCTTATCCCATAACAGCAGCACAAGGAACACTCTAGGAGTAGTTGTGCATTTAGTTGTGAGTCCTGGTTTGGTTTTAACTTTGAATTTGTCCATGTTTAGATCACCAGTTTGGAGACAGAGTTGCTTGAGGTGCAGAAGAACAAAAGTGAGATGAACGGGAACGAGCAGGTGGCGTCTGGAGCCCAGGAGATGCAGGAGGTGAGAGGTTTTCCTTGGGAAATGAACTGTTCTGTTTAGAAATGTTTTAAATGAGCATCTTAAATGAAGTGAATGTTTTAAACAAGCATCTGAAGTGACCCTCTCCTGGGGATGCTCTTCGTCACCATCTGCTGAGGATTTGTAGCCCCTCAGCTCATGCAGATGGGTGGATTTTTGGAGGAAAGCAGACGACATGATCTCCATGAAGACTCTCCCCGTAGGAATTTGTCTTGCCTTCAGCTCTGTCAGCTGAGGAGTTTGTTATCTCCCCACAAGAGTGAAGTTTTTACCCATGTGAAGGTGTTCAGTTCTCATTTAGGGCTTAGTGAAACCAAGGGATGTGTAGATACATTTAAAGCTGATTCCCATCAGGTTCTGGGTTAACTTTCCTGTCCATTTGTTCCTTGCCAGCCCAACAACTGGATCTGCCTGGTGTGTCAGCCAGGCAGAGATGGGGGAGGAGCTTCCCAAGGTGTTTTGGGTCAGTGGAGGTTCTGCCAGCCCTGGATAAGCCATGTAGGAATTCCACTGGCAACATTTGAGAACCTTTTTTCTCCTCTTTTTTCCTAGATTTCCTGCAATCTGCTTCTCTCTGCGTAGAAAAAACAATGTTGTGGCAGTCACTCTTAACATTTCTTGTTCCAGATGTTGGAAAGCTGTCAGGAAACCATAGACAAATTGGGAAGTCAGCTGGGAGAGAGGAGAGAACGGAGAAAGCAACTGGCATCTGAGCTGGAGTTGCTGCGGGAAGATCTGAAGGCCGAGAAGGTGGTTCTGGGCAGCCAGGTATGTCCAGCCCCTGTGGTGGGACTCCCTGCAGGAGCCAGCTGCCTTTAGGTGCTCCTTGAAACATCCCCAGGTGCCCCCTAAGCTCATTGTTTGG
This sequence comes from Corvus hawaiiensis, assembly GCF_020740725.1. NCBI lineage: Eukaryota > Metazoa > Chordata > Aves > Passeriformes > Corvidae > Corvus > Corvus hawaiiensis. Next base: position 8,617,436 of record NC_063234.1, read on the forward strand.
CATCTCTTGATGCATTTCTCTAGCCCAGCCACTTTCAAACCTTTGGCAAAGGGTTTTCAATCCAGCTGCTCTCATGGCACCATCTCTAACTCCAGAATTTATTTTTCCTTTCAGTGAATCTAATACCAGATCAGTAATTCCAACTTTGTAGCCAAACCCTGATTCTCTGGAGGGCAAAGAGGGAGTTTTCAGGCTCAGGTATTAATTGCAGGAATCGAACACCCAGAGCCAAATGAACATCCTGCTGGGATTTCCCCAAGGACCTCAGCACACTTGGCTTGAACCAATTTAGGTGCTAAATCAGCTCCTGGGGATTTTCCTGCTGGGAATTTTGATGGAACTCTTGTATTCCAGCTGGGCCACAGAGGAGAGACAGTGAGTGGTGCCAGCAAAATTGTCCAAGGGCTGTCAGGACAAGGGCTGAAAATGAGGGTAAAAATTTAGGAGATTGGCAGATCCGTGGCCTGGACAAAGGGACCTGGCAATGGGAGACTGGCAATGGGGGGTCACAGCCATGACAAAACCCGTTTTTTAGCACTCTGAGAGGCCTTAGATCAGTTTGTGAGTCCTGTCACTTCCTTGAATCCAAGTAAAAATCCATGGAAGTCCTGAGCTGTTGGCACAGACAGGCGCTGCTGGAGGAACAGTGGCATCTAGAGGCCAGGGGTTGGTCGGGCTGCAACAAATCCACACTGAAACTCAGGATCAAAGCTTGGGATGAAAACAGCCTGGCTGGGAGGAAAAGGCTGGGTCAGTCTATCAGTACACACATGGAAAGGAATTGTCTGATCTGGGGGATGTTGGGAAGAATGGGAAGAGTCCTTTTTTAACCCTTGCCTCCCAGTAGTTCAACCTACTCATGATCCAGTGACCTTTGAATCCAAATCATCCACCCCTGAAAGTCTGATTGGAATTCAGTCACCCACTGGCCACTGGTCTCCCTGAAGGAGGGGCTGTTTTCCCATCAAAAGGCTCAGGAGGAGATGGAATACAGAGCTCTGTGTTAGACTGGAACAGCCTTTAGCATAGAGACTTCTGCATGTGTTTGGTGGATTCCTGGCTTCCCACATGGGCTCATTCCCTTTGGATGGAGCAGCTGCAATGAATCATTTCCCAACAGTGCTGGAAACAAGCTTGGCATGAAATCGTTGGGTTCTGTCACCTGGAAATCTCTTCTTGTTTTTAAGAGATTTTTGGACAGTTGAGAGGAGAAATCTTTTTCTGAGCTTGTCATTCGGGCTGTGTTTCATCCACTGACTCTGTTGTTTCCTCTCCAGGGGTTGCCTGACTCCCACTCTGAGCTCTCAAGCCACAGAAACACCTTCCCGAGTCTCCAGAGAACATCAGCCAGCAGGGATCTTGTGGATGTCTCCCATGAGAAGCTACACAAAGACAGTGCTTTGTTAGATCCAGAGGTGAGACATGGAAAGAATTCCCAGTTGTTGTGGTGTCTGATGCAGGCAGGAGCTGCTGGGGTGTGTTGCTCAAATATGAGCAAATTTGTCCTGGTGTAGATAAGATGCCTTGGAATTGAAATACCAGGAAATACCTGGGACTGAAAGCTCAGGAAGAGCTGTTGATTAAAAAGCTTTAGGAATCAAAGTTGCTGTTGGTGTTTAGTGAGGGTAATAGTGTTTGTGTCTGAAAGATTTGGGTCCGTCACTGCTGAGCAGCAGATCTGACACTGGGTGGACTCCAGTTGTGATTCTGTCCTGATGCATTCCTCCTTTCCTGCCCCTTTTTTTTCTTGGCATCTTCTCCTCAAATCTCAGGTTCAGGGTGTGCTGTTACCTGGTGTTACAGGGTTAGGTGACGCTGGGAGTGGAGAAGCCGTCCCTAGAGAGGTATTTCGGGTAGAGTTGGAGCACCTCTGTGACAGCCATCTGAATCCACACCTTGTGCTCCTCCTGGTTTGCCAAGAGCTGCTGCTTTTGTAAAGAGCTTTGGCACGTGCTGTAAATCCCTGGGAGCTGCAGATGGGCCACAGTGGGATGAAATCAAATAAAGAACCATGGCTTGGTAGTAGTTAGACACAGCTACTTTCCATGCAGGAAAAAGGACTCGCACGTGTCTCCAAGGGGGAAGAACTGCAATAATTTAGCCACAGAATCACAAGCCATGTCTTGCTGGAGTCCCCAGATTGCCCTGTGCTGCTCAAAAGATTTCCGTCAGAGCAAAGGAAATCCAAGTCGTGGTGTCTTCTGACCTTATAGGCCTCTGAAATCCTGCAAGACAGAGAACAGAGTCCCAAAGTGGAGCAGAAACAGGAAGATCCCTGTGCAGATGCAAAGACCTATGAGGAACAGATGGCTAAAGTAGTGTTTTTGGAAGAACAGATCAAAAACCTGAGGGAAGAACAAGAACTGCTCTGGTAAACCTTAACAAAGCCTGTGGTATTTTCTGCTCCTTGTCTTTGCTGACTAAATTTTTGAGTCTTTTTTTTTTCAAATCCCCATGGGGCTGCTCCTGGCAAAAATGGGCCTGGCATCTTTGTGTTGTCCTCGGGTCAGCATCTCTGATTTTGGTGAATTCCCTCAGTGCCATCAGGATTGGCCAGAATTAAAGATTTTTTTCTGCAGCTCTTCCAGATTGTGAGCAGCCTAAATGGGAGCTGTCCTTAGGAAGGAAGATTCTTCCCTAGGAGTTGGACTAACAGGGTCCCAAAACTCTCCTGTTGTGGGTTCGGGCTCCTCAGGGCTCACTGCTGGCAGAAGTTGGTGGTCCTAGTCCCGCTGGAGATTTGGGGAGTCCTTGGAATCTGGGTGTCCTTGGAGGGGAGGTGTCAGCAGGTGTTTGTCTGACTCCCCTTTTTGAGTAGATCAGGACAAATTTGGAGCTGGAGCATGTGGGCTCAGGCTCTCCTTAGTAAATAAAAGCTTGGATTAAGTCCAGTATGGTTACAGTGACCTGGGTTACTGGTACTGGGATAAAGTACAACCAGCAGAAGGCAGGTAGGGAGCTGCTAAGGAATCATAGAATTCAGGCTGGAAAAGCCCTCCAAGATCATTGAGTCCAGCGATTTCCCAACACTACCATGTTCACCCCTAACCCATGTCCCCAAGTGCCACAGCCACAGGCTTTTTGAACGCTTCCACGGATGGTGATTCCAGCCTGGACAGCCTGTGCCTGTGCCTGGACATCCAGGACATAGAATCACAGAATCCCAGACTGTTCTGGGGAGGAGGGGATCTTAAAGCTCATCCTTTTCCATCCCTTGCCATGGGCAGGGTCACCTTCCTCTATCCCCGGTTGCTCCAAGCCCATCCGACTGGGCCTTGGACACTTCCAGGGATGGGGCAGCCACAGCTTTGGGCTTGGATGGAGAAAATGGAGATGGAGTTTGGGTGAAGATTAAGTCAGGCAGCGGGACTGGGACACCCGAGCCCCTATTCCGGTGTTTTCCTGTGGCTTTGAGTCCAGAGCAGCTCCCATGCCTTTGTGAGGGTTCCTTAGCCAGCCCGTTACCTCCCCCCAGGGAGAGCTGAGCCTTTGGATGCACGTGGTTTTGTGGGAAGTGTCCCAGGGAGACTGACCCTTGCCCAGAACTGCTGCACCCAGGATTGAATCCCCTTTGGAGCCTCCCGAGGCAGTTGAGTGTTTCACTGGACTCTCATCTCCCAAGCTTTTCCCCTTTAAGGGTGTTTTCCCTGGATGTGTGTATTATCTCTCTCCTTTACTATTTTTCCTTCAAGCTCTGAATTACTAGAGAGCAACAAGAAGAAGGAGGAACTGGAAAAGCAGCTCAAAGAGAGCAATGAAGAGAAACGAATGTTGCTGGAAGAAATTGCCCAGCTCAAATGTGACATCCGGAGTGCCCGGGAGCAGGGCCCCAGCGGAGACATGAGGAGGATGATCCCAGGCTTGGAGCAGAGGGAAAACAGGTTTCTCCCATGGCAGAACTCGGCAGGCAGTTTAGAGGGGAGCCTTAAACAGGTATGGGCAGCTTTGTCATCTGCATCCTGCTTTTTGTCACTAATTGAGTGGCAAAACTTAATTAAAGTGGGCTGGAAGCCAGTCATGTGGTGTGAGCGATGGTTGGAAATCAGGGATGTGCTAATTTCCTTGTGTTGTGCTTTTGGATGTTGTGCTTGTGGGAACGTGGATAAACTGAACTGATTGCACATGGCAGAAATAAGTGATTTAAATGGAATTTGTTCATCTTTCTCACCTTGTGAGCTGAAAGAGAAAGGGAGGTGCAGGTGTCCCTGCCTAACGGGAAGGAAATTATGGAAGAACTCAGGATGGGGAGACCGAGGAGGAGCTCAGCTTCTGTGCAAGGATTTGGGGGAGAAGAGAGGTCAGGGTGGTCCGTAAGACCAGGGTGGGAGTGGGAAGTAGAGGATAGGAGTCCAGTTGCATACAAGAAGCAGCAAATCCATCCAGCAAGACACAAGGAGTGCAGTGGATGTGGGAAGGGATCCTGATAGAAACAAATTTGGAAAACCCCACAAAACCAATGGAGCCAATGGACCTCCAGGACAACTTACACTGCCAGATCCCACAGTGCTGGATCAAGACTTTTCCCAGCTTGGGAAGTTATCTGGGGATTATGTGAGAAGGCAGATTTGGTCTTCAGGGAATTCCATCTGGTCCCAAGAGCAGAGGGTGAAGGCGCAAAGTGGGAATGCAGATCCGGAGATGGCTGACAGTGATGCTTGAAAGAAAGGCTTTGGTATAACCCAAGCAGAGATTTTGGCCTGTGTGTCAGGAAGGTGGGTGAACCAAGGAGCTCAATTATCTCCCAAGAGCCATTGCAGACCATCGGTGACACCTCCCAGCGTCCAGGCTCTGTCCCGTTGTGTTCCTGTCCCGCTGCCAGGACTCACCTTTCTCCTGTTCCTGATCCCTCTGCGAGCTGGCCTGGCTGCATCACTCCTGCTTGGATGCCTGAGTGAGACTCTGGTACAAGAGTACAAAGTGGCCTAGTAGTTTTGCTTTGATTGGACAGGTTTGTTCTAATAGGGGATTTTTTTTTTTAAACTTTTCCTCATCCAGGTTATCACCTCTTCACCTTCGGCCTCAGGAGTTGTATTGGCTTCTCTGAGGGGATGGAGAGAATCATTGAATCACTGAACTTGGAAAAGGCTTCTAAGATCAACTATTAACCCAGCACTGCATATTCACCATAAACCGTGTCCCCAAGTGCCACATCCACATGACTCTTAAAGCCCTGCAGGAACAGGGAAGGGAGCAGGACATGGTGTAGGGACAGAGAAACACCGGGCTTTATCCATCTTCCTGCCCAAATGCCCTTAAATCCAACTGGCTTCTGCTATCATTAATCACCTTTATCCTGCCTTAAAGTTAATTTCACTTCTGCCATTCTTGCAGGGTCTGTCCGAGGAGAGGTTCCAGCAGCAGGAGGAGAAGCTGCAGCAGCTGCGCCAAGATCTGCGGCGGGTGCAGAACTTGTGCAGCTCCGCCGAGAGGGAGCTCAGGTATGAGAGGGAGAAGAATGCTGACCTCCAGAGGCAAAATCTGCTGCTCCAGCAGGAATGCACCAAGGTAGGGACAGAGCCAGGCTGCCCAGTGTGCTCTGCCTCAGCTCCATGGGCATTATGGCCACGAGGGCTGGAGCCCCTCTGGAGGCAGGCTGGGAGAGCTGGGGGTGTTCACCTGGAGAAGAGAAGGCTCCAGGGAGACCTCAGAGCCCCTTCCAGGGCCTAAAGGGGCTCCAGGAGAGCTGGAGAGGGACTTTGGACAAGGGCCTGGAATGACAGAACAAGGGGAAATGGCTTCCCACTGCCAGAGGGCAGGGAGAGATGGGATATTGGGAAGGAATTACTGGCTGTGAGGGTGGTGAGGCCCTGGCACAGGAGGCCCAGAGAAGCTGTGGCTGCTCCACCCCTGGAAATGTTCCAGGCACGTTTGGACAGGGCTTGGAGCAACCTGGGATAGTGGAAGGTGTCCCTGCCCATGGCAGGGGGTGGAACCAGCTGATCCTTCCTACCCAAACCGCTCTGGGATTCTGTGATGAATTTCACTGCCTCCAAATAAAACATGCTTTACTTCCTCTACGGTTCCTCTTTTGCTCATTCTGGAATCCTGTCCCCCTTTCCTAGCCGAGCCATTCCAGCTGATTTATGCTGAAGTATAAACCCGATTTCTTCTCTGGGATCTCAGGTCAAAGCCGAGCTGAAGCAGGCCCGGGCCAAACTCTCAGACACCACAGAAACATGTTCCTCCCTCTCAGCACAGTGGGAGAGGAGCCAGCAGAAGGTCAAGGAGCTGGAACTGGAGCTCTCCAAGTGCTCCCAGGCTGACAAGCTCCAGAGCAGCCTCCAGGAGAGGCTGGCCCAGGAGAAATCCAGAGCAGGAGAAGCACAAAAGAAGGTGAGTGTAAGCTGGGGTGTGTTTGACAGTTCTGTGCAGCTCTAGTGCAGAAAACAAGCAGGCTTGCCTCCCCAAATTCCTTTTTGTGATCCCTTGGCTTAATATTATAGGAAAAAAGCCTGTAATTAGTGGGAGCATAATCAAGGCAATGGAAGCCACGTCTGATAACCCAATGTCTCTGAAATACTGATAGTGGGGCTGGCAGGCACAGGGAACCCCGATTCTGTTTTTACTGAGGAGATTTCATACTGTTTACTGGCTGGAAAATTCCAAAACCTTGTGTTTTCCATGGCACTGATTCTGCCATGCTCCTCAGAAATCATTGGATTATCTTTTGAAATGTGCAGGATCAAATTGGGTCAAAAAAGGATTGCCGAGAATTTGTGACATAGTATTTGGTCCAAAATCTGGTAGCCATTCCAGAGGTTTTGCTTTTAATGGACTTAGAGTCAAAACAAGGAAATCTTTCCTTCCCATGCGTCAGACACTGGGGGATCAGAGGGGTCTGATTCAGATGCTGGCCTGTACATTCAGAATGTTTAATCCATGTCCATTTTAATCCAAGATCGCAAAACTCCAGCAAAAGCTGAAGGATTCCCAGCACCAGCTGCTGCTGGCAGAGGCCCGTGTTTCTGATAAGAAGCTTCTGGAGGAGGACCTGAAGGAAGCTCGGGAAAATGAAGCTCGAGTGCAGCAGGAACTTCATGAGGAGCAGCTGAAAAGGTCTCTGTGCTGTACAGGGGCTGTGCCAGCCCCAGGAGCCTCTGGCAGCTCCTGGCTGCCCTGGGAGGGTTCAGGGAGACACAAACCACTGCTTTGACCTCCTGTCTTCCCTTTGGACCTGCCTTGTCCCTGGAGTTCTCCAGGGATTCCCCCTTCCTGAGATATAAAAGATTTTTGGAGGCTTCATCTGCCTGGGAAGGGCCGTGGTGTCACTGTCAGCCCAGTGATGCCAACAGCCCCCTTCCCTGTGCAGCTGGGAATGATCCCAGTATATCATCCCCCCTTTCTGTGTCACTGGGACATGGGGACAACTGGGATGTGCTGATTCCTTTGTCCCCTCCATGTCAGCTGGGGCAGGAGGAGAGCAGGGCATGTTTGGGTGACAGACAGACACCTTGGGGGCAGGTCGCACATCCCCCTCCAGCTCTCACTGTCACCCCGTTGTGTTTTCAGGAGGCTGCTGGAGCAGCAGGTGGAGGAGCTGCGGCAGCAGCTCCGGCATTCCCGGGAGACAGAGGCATCGCTGGCCAAGATGCATGTGGAGCTCCAGGCCAAGACCCTGCACGTCCTGGAGGATGAGAAGAAGCTGGATGCTGATGAGGTGAGTGACAGTGAGGGGGTTCCTCGTCATACAAGGGGGAACAGGACCATCATGAGCTGGAATCTGCTCCTGGGGGCCGCTGGAATTGGGAACATCTGATCAGGGCTGAGCCCTTGCAGATCCCACTGATTTCAATAGGAGCTGGAGGAAAAGCAGCATCCCATTGCCAGTTGGTTTCTTGGGATGCAGCTCTGAGGGCACAGGAAGGCTGGGTGGTTTCTTCCTTCCCTTTTTCTTGCAGAGCTCAGAGTTTTTGCTTGGAAATTTTGGCAGAGTCTGTTGTCTGGGAGGGTTCATTGCCTCTCTCTGCAACAAAATCCCACTGCTCCTTGTTAGGGGGAGGAGGGAGTGGTCTGGGGGGCTGGCTGGCTGGCTGGCTGGATATTGGCTGTAGTGGGAACCACTGGGATTGATGAGAGAGAAGCTTTGGAGATCAGGCAGATGGGAGGCAGAGGGGCCCCTCCAGTTGGGGCCACACACACAAGTTAAAAGTAACCCTTTTCCAGCATGTGCAGTGCCAGAAGGAGAACCAGAAGCTCTCGGAGCAGCTGGCACTCCTGAAGGAGGAGAACAAAGCCCTGTATGAGGAAGGTGTCCGGCTCCTGAACCAGAAGGATCTCTATGTCAGGTAATGCCCAAAAACCTGCGGAGGAATGGCCCCTTCTGGGCCTGCTGCTGGATTTGGCTGTGGTGTGGATTTTCCTGTCCAGTGTTCAGGCTTTTAGCAATAAATCCACTAGTCCTGTGTGCAGTGAGCTCACCCTCCCTGTCTGCTGTCAGGGAACTCCAGACTGGTTTGGGGGGGAAGGGACCTTAAGCCCATGCTGTTCCACTCACCTGCCAGGGACAGGGACACCTTCCACTATCCCAGGTTGCTCCAAGCCCTGTCCAAACGTGCCTGGAACATTTCCAGGGGTGGAGCAGCCACAGCTTCTCTGGGCCTCCTGTGCCAGGGCCTCACCACCCTCACAGCCAGTAATTCCTTCCCAATATCCCATCTCTCCCTGCCCTCTGGCAGTGGGAAGCCATTTCCCCTTGTTCTGTCATTCCAGGCCCTTGTCCAAAGTCCCTCTCCAGCTCTCCTGGAGCCCCTTTAGGCCCTGGAAGGGGCTCTGAGGTCTCCCTGGAGCCTTCTCTTCTCCAGGTGAACACCTCCAGCTCTCCCAGCTGTCCTGTTCTCCTTGGCAGCTGAAGGCAGCACAGGAGGGTGTTGGTTGGGGTCTGGTGTCAGCAGAGACACTCCCTGGAGCTGCTCCTTTCTCCTCAGAGCCCTTTTGGTTAATTTGGAGCAGAGTAGCTTTTTTTATCATGAATTTTGAGCAAACATGGGCAAATGTCCCTTATATGGTAGAAATTTCTCTTCTATTTTGGTGTTATTTTCCCTTCTATCTCAACTGGATAAAAATAAACAAGAACTTCGCCCAAATGGACTAGAGGGGAAGAGAAAAAATCAGAAGTGTCAGGAGGGAAAAGTATTTGTCGCCAGTGGCCCAGCTCAAAGAAGCTCCCACTGAAGTGGCTCTTCTTGCTCCTCTTGGCCTGTCCATTGCTGTTTAGAATTCTTAGTTTTCCAACCAATGTGTGGATGTGGCACGTGGGGACATGGTTAGTGCGTGGCCCTGGCAGTGCTGGAGGATGGTTGGACTTGATGATCTTAGAGGGTTTTCCTAAATTTTCTTCCTATTCAAAAGTCATTCCCTTAACCATCCACATCCCCACCAACAAAACCAACTTATCCTTTCCCTGGAACTTCCAGTTTTGGTGCCCTTATAACCGTATTTTTTATAAAGAGCTGGGAGGGGTGAGCACAAGGATTTGTAAAGCTGGGAGTCACTTTTGGAAATGCTTTGGGTCCTTACCAATTTCCATTTGATCGACACTTAAAAATTAAAATTTCCAACAAAAACACCCCCAAACTGATCACTGAAAGAGTCCAGACAGTCCATGTGCTCATTCTGGGCAGGCAGGAGGAGCTGGGGAATGGCTGAGACTCTGAGTTTGGACTTTGAGGAGCCTGAATAAGCCCAGGACATTCCTGCCTGGATGGTGACCCCGAGCAAAAGAGCCTTTCACAGCCTGATGGTTGTCCCTGCTTTCCCAGGAAATACAACGAGATGCAGCTCCGGCACAAGGGCAAGATCCGCAGGGCCAAGGAGACCTTCATCCACGAGGTGAAACAGAGGGACAGCAGGATCAAACAGCTGGAAAATGAGCTCAGTGAGTCGAAGCTCCAAGTGGAAAAGGTGAGAGGACACATTGAGGGCTTCTCCTGCAAAGGGAGGCTGCAGGGGCACCGCTGCTTCCAAAAAAATCATGGATTCAGGGAATGGTGTGGGTTGGAAGGGACATTAAAGCTCATCTCATCCCAGCCCCTGCCATGGGCAGGGACACCTTCCACTGTCCCAGGCTGCCCCAAGCCCCGTCCAGCCTGGCCTTGGACACTTCCAGAGATCCAGGGGCAGCCCCAGCTGCTCTGGGCACCCTGTGCTGGGGCCTCCCCACCCTGCCAGGGAAGAATTCCTTCCCAATATCCCATCTAACCCTGCCCTCTGGCAGTGGGAAGCCATTCCCCCTTGTCCTGCATTCCAGGCCCTTGTCTAAAGTCCCTCCTTGCAGGAAGGGACCAGGGGCACCAATCTATGGTAACAAAAAGCCAAAAGGAAATTCCTGGCTCAGGACTGACCTTGGGGGGAAGCCACATCCTCAAATCCCAGTCTGACACTGGCTGAACTCCATGTTCCTTTGCCTCAGCAATTCCTGCTGGGAAGTGACCCCAGAGCCTCTTTTTGGGGTATTTTACATCGAACAGACTATGGAATTGCACAGTCGTTGAGGCTGGAGAAGACCTTTAAGATGAGGATCTTCATCAAGTCCAACCATCCATCCACCACCAGTAAAGCATGTCCCCAAGGGCCACGTCCACACAGTTCTTGAGCACTTGCAGGGGTGGTGACTCCAAGCTTTTAGGAGCTGGCATCCTTGATGGTGATCCCTTGGGAAAGCCCCGAGGTTTGCAGAGGACAGAGAAGAGTCAAGAGTAACTGGTGGTTGTTCTTTCCTTCTCCACCACCCTCAGGGGAAGGTGCTGATTGCCCAGATCACTGCTGAGAATGAGAAATTACTCCAGGAGAGGCGACGGCTCCTACAAAGAATATCAGACCAGGAGGAGTCCCCTTTGAGCCTCCGGTCTGGGATTCCTTCCCTGCAGAGCAGGTAGGCCCCTGCTGATGTCCATCCCCTAGGATTCTCCCTTTGCCTGGTTTTGTGCCTCTTAAGAATTCCAGAGGAATGTTTGGATTGTGCCCCAGCAATTGGTGCAGTGGCTTTCATGGCTGTAATTAGCCCGTTTTCCCATCCAAGACCTTGCCATTGAGCTGGAGGCTGTGGAGAGCAACAGCTCTGAGGTCGGAAAAGAAAATTCCTGTTTGAAAACGGAGCATGGCTGGAAGGAAAGTAACTTGTGCCTTGTGCCATGCCCAGAGGGAAGATCCTGGAGGAGGAGAATGTTCGGCTGCATGACAAGCTCCAGCTCTCCAGCCATGTGGCCACCTCCCAGCACCTTCTCAGGAGCAGCCCTGCTCCCAACACAGAGGTGAGACCTCGGGAGGGCTGGGATCAGCAGGAATCACAGAACCTGATGTCTGAGGGGCTTGGGAAGAGCTGGATCCAACCCTTGGGATGGAAAGGGCTCACCGACAGCTATGGTGAGGAGGGGCTTTGTGAGGAGCTGAAGGCTCCATACACTCAGCCCCTGCCCATCCCTGAGCTGCTGCCCGTGGGATCCCCTTCCACAGGGACAGGAATCTCACTTGGCACATTCAGAGCTTTTCAAAGGCCTCAGTTGTAAAGTTGGCTCTAGGAAAGGAGAACCAACCCCAAGTGCCAGGAGGAATGTTCCTCCCTTAGGCCAAGCTGAGCGATAATTCCTGAGCTGAGTGAAGGTACTGGCCATGTTAATGAAGAACTTTGGCAGGAGAAGTGGAGACAATCCAGGAAATCAAAGAGTTTTCAAATCAACCAGGTAGATTTAGGAGTTTATTGGGGCTTTTAATTTGTATAGAACCCAGGTAGGTTGGAAATGAGCTGTTGAGGGGGAAAGGGCTGTTTGGGGCTCACCTGGCCTTGGTGGGGCTTGGTTTGGATTTTTTAGTTTAAATTCACACCCAAAGGACAAATCCCTGATTAGCACCCCTGTGGGGCTGCAGTTGGTGGACAGGACTCTCAGTGAAGCTGGGGGAGAGCTTGGAAGACCAGGAACTGTCGGAATTCAGGGTCTGACCTGCACCTCCTCCTTTCAAAGTCTCTGTTCCTCCTTCCAGGGCTCGAAGATCATTCCTGGCTCTGAACGCCAACCACAGAGTAAGGTGTTGCCACCTCCTCGTGCCAGGTACCGTGGGGGGGAGGAGGAGCCAGAGAGCGTCCACTTTAGCATTTTGGCTGCTCCACACTGTGCGTTCACCTCCCAGAAGTCTTTTTTGTTTGTTTTTGGTCAAATTTTAGGGAAAATGGTATTAAAATGGTATTAAAACCAGTCAATTGATGGGATGGAGAAGTCAAATTTTCAGAATATTTTGGGGAACACTGTGGGATTTAGGAGTCTTGGTGCTCAGGGGCTTTGGAAGAGTCTTTATACAAGAGGTGGTGAGACTTGGAGCCCTAGTGCTGCCAGAGCTGTGTCCCACATCACACTGGGATGTGCTCCTCCATTCCAATCCATGCCAAACCAGATGTGAAAGGAAGGCAAAGGGACCCTGCAGCTCAGGGGGTTTGGTAACAGCCCCAGCGGCCGTTGGGGTGAAGGATGGCCTGAGCAGGTTCTGGGCTGGCTGAGGGTGTCCCTTCCTTGGCTGGAGGAGGAATGTGGAGTCTTGATCCAAGAGAAAAGCATCAACATCGCCATGTGCTGCTCAGAGGTGTTGGGTAAGGGTCTCCCAGACTCCACGGAATGACAGAAAATGGAAATTTATTTCCAGCTTCCCACCCCGAGATCTCCCAGAGCTCCTCGGCGCCCTGAAGGCCCCGCAGAACGCAAAGCCTGAGGGAGAGGCTGAAAGCCAGGACTCTTCCTTCTGCCTGTCCCCCTCACAGCCTTCGGAGATCGGGTACCTGAATGTGGCCTCTCCTGGGGATACCCCAGCCCCCACAGCCTCACCACTGCAGGATGAGAGCCAGAGCCTTGGCTCCGAGAACTTCTGAGCTGGGAATGTTGGTGCAGCCTTACCTGGACTGCAGGATTTGGGCTCCTGGGGCAACGGGATGACAGAGCCTGCAAAGAGAATTGCCAAATGGACTGACTCCATGATTTCTGGGATATATTCCAACTAAATGATTCCACAGGTTTTTTTTTTTTTTCACTTGCCCACCTGTAAGTGTGTGTGTGATCCCAGATCCACTGGAGGCTGGAATTTGTATATAAACTCAGTACAATGGAAGAGGGGTGGGGTGAAGAGTATCTTCCCTCAACCCTAATTCTCTGTCCAGTCCAGTCCAAATCTATACATTTTATAAATAAAACTTGGAGAAGTTCCCTTTCACCCTGTGCCCACAGTCCGTGCCCACACAGTGTCATTCCCCTTTGTCCATGCTCTCAGCGTTCCCTTTGCTTTGTGCAGAGGTGAACGGGACAGCTGAGCACGGGGGAGAGGATGGGAATGTGTAGGGAAGGAACATGGGATGGGAAAGAGAAGCTCTGGGGGCAGGATGTGATGGGCAGAGGGATCAGAAATGAGATAAAGGGAGATGGAAGGGCAAAGGGAAATGGAATAGGGGCAGAAGAGAGGAGGGATCTGAGCATCCAGGAAAGGAAAGGAGATACATCTGGAGCAGATGATCTCTGAGGATGCTTGAGTGGGAGTGGGAAGGATCAGGCCATGCAAAACAGGGAGTGGAGGGGGTCTGAGGATGCCAAGAGGGAAGCAGCGGGATCAGAACTGCAGGTCAGGTGGGAACAGAGTGTGGCTGTGCACCTCTGTGGGCCTTTCTGTGCTTCCTGGGCTCTCCCCGTGTGTTTTGGGGAGCCCTGGACCCCTCGGTGTGCTCCCTCTGCACCCTGGCTGTCCCTTAGAGGGTATCCCAACCCCTGGTGTCCATTTTGGGGTAACCCCACCTCTTGGTTTTTTTGTGCCATGCCCAGGCCCCAGCGCTGCCTTTGGGTGCCTGTGGCCCCTGGCTGTGCCTGTTTGGGCTCCCCACAGCCCTCAAGGAGCCTTTTGGGGTGCACAGAGCCTCTCCATGGGATTTTCTGTGTCGCAGAGCCCTGGGTGTGCCTTTGGGCTCCTCTGCACACCCCAGAGTGCGTGAGCTTTGCCTGGGCTTTACAGGGTGGGGTGTAGTGCATCCTCAGCCCTCTGGCTGTGCCCTGGACTACCCCAGACCCCGGGATAGGTATCAGGAACACTCCCCTGGAGGGCTGAAGGGTTTCATCCCTTCTGATGGGGCAGAACTGGCTCAGCCACACTCAGGGAGAGGCAGAGTCAGGTCTTAGAAGGGGCACAAACCATCAGAGACCCTGAAGGGCGCACAGACTCATTTCTGGGCCTTCCACCAGAGGACTGGGCATGACCCCAGTGTTACATCAGACAGTGTAAAACTCCTGACCCCAGGGAAGGTACCTGGGTGTTCCCACCGAGCCTGAGCCTGTATTAACCTACTGAACTTTGTGTTTTTGGACCCCACCCCTGATGGATCCAGACTGTGACCATCACTTTGACCATGGACACCGAAATTGCAACAACCAAGTCTTGTCACTGAGCTTGTCACTCATGGGTGGTGAGACCTTTCCTCTCCACTCTCTACTCTTAATCTTTCTTTTTTTTCTTTCTTTTCCTTATGTATTTTCTAAAGTGTTATTTTTATACTTTTATATTGGTATATCTCTAAAGGAAATAACCAAAATGGCCACATAGGTGAGTTCCATTGCAACCAAAGTGTTAAAATAAATGTGACATATATATAAATATGTATGTATATATGTATATAAACACCAATCATTCAACGTCCTTTCACTCTCATCCATTCCAAGGGTGCCTCAAGAGCCTGGGTTATCCCACCTCAGAGATGGCTCGGAACAGCTCCATCAGTTCTCCCCCACCTCACAGCAGCTCTGTGCCCACACAACAGGATGGGCAATTTTCCACAACCTTCCATTGCCTCGAGGTTTGTCTTGTAGCGAGGGGCCCAAAACAACCACAGTACTCGAGGTAGGGCCTCCCCAGTGCTGGAAGCATGAAACAGGGAAGAAAATGCAAAGCTTCAAATGTGACAGGGCCTGTGGTGCAGATGCAGAATGCGAGTGCAGTCCTGCAGTTTGTGTTGCTGTGGCATTGAGAGGAACGTGGAGCAGGGCATGGTCTCGTTTTTCTGCTTGATACCCAACAACCCCTACCAAGGAATACTCCATACACTGGGACCACAGAGAACAGGAGGTTTGACCACGATCCCACCCACAGCACTTAGCATGGTCGTGGTTGATAAGGTATGAAATGTACCCCAATTTTGTACCTACCTAGGGGATGAGAGTTCAACCTGGAATTTGGAGGGACAATTTGATGGGGTTGT
Organism: Corvus hawaiiensis; assembly: GCF_020740725.1. Lineage (NCBI taxonomy): Eukaryota > Metazoa > Chordata > Aves > Passeriformes > Corvidae > Corvus > Corvus hawaiiensis. The sequence continues at coordinate 8,632,650 of NC_063234.1, forward strand.
CCCCTTCATCCTGCCCAGAAGGGATGTCCTTGGGTAGTCCCCTTTCCCCTTCCCAGAAGGGATACCCCTGGGTAAATTCCTGGGTAAAGCCACGTCGAGTTTTTTGACACAGGAAATGAATCTATGATGGCGATGGCATTGTTGGAGCTCTCTGGGACTGTGCTGCAGGTTTGTTTTCTTTATGCCCAGCATAGGAATGGATCTGGTTCAGGGTAACTGGGATCCCCGTAACTGGTAATCACTTAGCCAGTTAACTGGGATCAGTTACCCTGTGTGTCACATTCAGTGAACCCTGCTCTGGGTGAACCCCACCAGAACTACACTTCATGGACTATTTGTGCATCCAACATCAGCCCTGTGGCTGTTTTTGCAATAACCTATTGTGGTACATCCTCCTCCCCCTGCTCTATGGGAGCTCCTGATAAGCACCTGATAAGGTGAAGTATCCCCTGACCGTACCAGGAACTCCTGAGTGCAACAGGAACAGCAGCTGCCTGTCCAAGGTGGGGAACAAAGGATAATCAGGCATTCCCTGACAGCCTTGGAACAGTCCCTACATAAGTCAGAGCCTGAGTGGAACGGCACCATTGGTGCTGGAGTTTTGAAAACAATTTCCAGATGTTTCAGATAACTTTGATTCTGGCCATGATGGAAACTTACTGATGACTGAAGCCAGTCATCTCCTGACCCTGCAAACACCAGTGCCTTGGAGGTCTCCTGTGCTGCAGCTCCGTGCCTGTGTAGGAATGAGGGCCACAACCTAAGGGATTTCCATGGGATATGTGGTGATGGGAGTACCTGGGTGTGATCGCCTGCGGAGGGGGTGATGGGTTATCAGGCAGAGGCCTATCCTTGGAATCTGCCAGGTGGAAGAGGGAGTGATGCTCAGGTGTCACGTTCTGTTCTGCCCTTGCCAAGACCCAGAGCCTTTGTAATCTCTCTCATTATGACTCTTGATATCCCTCATTTACAGATAAATTGGCTGCTCCTCCCTCCTCCCCAAAGCGGGGACACCCCTTATCAAAGATTTGTGTCTCCAGCTGCATCAAAGAATTCCTGGGAACATTTGTCTTGTGCAGCTTTTGCAGGTCAGTGCATTTATCACTCTCAGTCTAACAAGAGTCTGTAACCCGCTGCTCCAGTAAACTGCACTGTTGGTGAATCTGTGTTTGTGAAAGTTCCCACTGGATGTGACCACACCTGCCAGGTGGAACTGGCTCCTATCAGGAATTCAGCCCTGCTGCCTGCAGCCCGTCTGATCCCTCAGGACCAGCTGGGACACTAGGTTTGTTTTCTGCCAAATTTCTAACTTGTAACACAGCAATTCCCAGTGTCCGTGTAAATCATTCTGAATTGATTTCCATCCGATTTTCCCATGTGCTTCACCAGCGGTTGTGGGAGACTTGTCGGGAAGGGCAGTGGCTGGGTGGGCCAGCCCCTCAAAATGATAAGTACAGCCTCCTAGCACTGTAGGGTGAAGCCTGGGGGCAGGGGCGTGTCTGTGTGTGGCTCTGCACCCCTCGGTGATGCATGTGAGGTCACAATGGGGCGTTCTGCTTCCATGGAACCGTAACACCCACTTCCCTGAGAGCCAGAGACCAGCCCAGCTGTGGTGCCCCGCTGTACCAACAGGTCCCCCCGTCCTGGGGCCGTGGTGGGATGGACAGGAGGAGAGGAAGAAGTCGGGCAGGAGGAGCCGCAGCCACGACAGAGGTTTACCCTAGCTTCCTCCTCGCGCTGTCTCCGGACCTTGTGTACTTCCACAAAGATGGTAAGGCCTTGAGATCCCCTGAGGTCCCAGCATCCTCCTCTCCCTGGGGTGGGAATGTGTTAGTGGCTTTGCCCAGGGAGAAGGTCCCTTTGGAGAAAGGGATCTGCCATTAGGAAGGTGAGGGGGGGATGATGAACTTCATAACTTCAACATGGCCCTTTCTCGTCTTCCGACAGAAATCACTAAAGTTTGGGATTGTGTGTCTGAATGCTATCGCCAAGACCTGCTGCTGAAGAAGGTGGGGCTGGTTTCCTCGTGGTCCTCCCTCAGACCATGGGGGTTTCCCGATCCTTCCCCATCCCGCCTGGCCCTCACCCAGCCTAGAGGGCAGAAGTGTCCCAGGCAGACCCTGAATTTTGGTCAGAGACCCACTGTGAGCACAGGCAAGAAGTCAGGTGGTGCTTGAGTCAGAGAACATTGGGTTTCCTCTTTGGAGTCTTCCCCAGGATGGCTGGAAAGGAGGGATGCCCAGGCAGTGCTCCTGCACTCCTTGGGCCTTCCCAGGCTCCAGGAGTTTCTCCCACATGTCTTGCACCCTGCAGCTCCTGGAGATGAGGGAGTGAAAGGCTCTTCTCCAAAGCTTTCCTGGCTCTCCTGAGAACCAGCCTCCATCTCAGGCCTTGGAGCTGCAGGGCTGGAAAGGCCACAGATCACCCTTAGCTTTCCCTCCTGTCTGCCCTGTAACTGCCTGCTTTTGTTTCCAGAGAGTTGGGCTGATGGGCCTGGGTACCATACACATTATGAAAAGACCCATCTGGCATGGAGAAGGGGAAGGCTTCATGGTGGACAGTCTGGAGTTTGATCTGAACAAGCCGTTGCTGGTGGGGAAGAAGCTCCTCTGTGGGAACAGCCCTGTGCCTGGTAAGATGAGCCCTTCAGCCCCGTGCTCCCCCTGGACATTAACGGGTCCCTTCAGCAGCCTCTCCAGGGCTCTCTGGGTGCCGGGGCGTGCTGGCTGCTGCCGGAGAGCTCCTGGAGGTGTTCCTGAGAATCTCCTGGCACCAGTGAGGCTGATGATCCCCACCACCTTGGGAAGGCAGGAACCAGAATTCCTGCTGGCTCCTGCAGCCACTTGGGAGGTTCTGTGGGGCTGGAGCATGGTGGTTGAGTTGGCGGTGCAGGGACAGGGGCTCATGGCACAAAAGCAGGACATTTGCTGCTGGGTGAAGAGTCACTGTGGTGGGAGGGGGTTGGTTTTTGTTTTGGTTTTGTTGTTGGTTTTGTTTTGAGGGGCCACACAGAAGGGCTGAGTGAGTGACTTTGCGTCGGGTGGTTTCTCCACAGGGCTCTCCAAGACCAATGAGTTGGTCTGCGCTGAGGTGTCCTTGCGCCTGCACAAGCCCAAGGCCACCATCATGATGTGCATTGAGGCCACTTTAAAGATCTGTGTGTGGGCCTTGGCCAGTGGCCAGAACTTCGACTTTGTGTTCAAGGACATTGGCGTCCTGGTCTGCCGGGGAAGCCACGTAGCCATGAGGTTCTTTGAAGGCTTGATCCGAGAGGTGGCTCAGTCGGAGCACCTGGCAGAGGGTTTGCTCCAGGTGAGTCTTGCATGTATTTCATGGGGACACAGCCGTGGCCTTGCGTAGCTTTCCACAGTCCTGGTAGCTGAGCCTGCCCTCCTGCTCCCAGGGAATTAGCCCTGGGCTTTGGCTCCTGTGGAGATGCTGCTGGTGTGGCCTTGTTATGCCAGAAAGCCAAGGCGGTGGAGATGCTCATGGATTTGGGATGATGTAGGGGCACGGGGTGGCAGAGAAATGGCTGGGGCTGGGGGTTGAGGAGGGGCAGCTGGGGCTGGCAGTGGCAGAGGGGTTTTGTGCCTTGTGAACAGCAGGTAAATTCCCTGTGGATCCTGTTATGTCTCTGTCCCTGTTGCAGTCCCCAAATCTGAAGCCATTATTCATAGACCACACAGAAGAGGACATTTCCCAGATTCCTCCTGGAGGTGTCCTTGTGTTGCCGCAGTGAGTGCAATTGTTTCTGTACATGGGGGGTGATAACCAGCAACACCTTTTTGTCCAGGCTTCTCCCCTGTGGGAGGAATCCTTGGATGTATTTAATTTTGGAGGTGGAATTGAAATTGTGTAAGGTCCATGGCCATTCTGGCTTCTTTGGGGAGTGTTTCAGGTGGATTCCCTGGGAAGAGGGCCTTCTTTATCTTCCCACCTCTGTGGGAATGACCCTGGAGGCACACTTGGGGGCCATGGAAGCTCCACCAGCTCCTTCCTTTTCCTTTGAGAAAGAGTGAGAACCAACATGCCCCAGAGCCTGAGATGTCCTCAGTCACTGTGGGTTTGTTTTCCCTGGAAAGTGTCTCTGACAAGGGGGATCCCAGACCTGACTGAGAGGAGTGCTGTGGAGGGAGGCTCTTCTGCCTGTGCTCCAGTGTTATGTCTCCTTTGGAGAACTGGATGCCTGGGAACAACTTCTTCCCAGAGGCTGCCATGGACTCTGCTGCCCTTACTCAAACTGGTGTCACCACCTTCTTTGCAGCTTTGTGCAGGCAGATGGGAAGTCCCAGCCACATCCTGTAAGCGCTTCCCTACTAGGCAGTGGAACCACAAGCAAAACCAACACCAAGCGCCGAACAACTCCAGGTGTGTTCCCTCCTAGGAACTGACATCCTCTGTGCCAAAGGGAATTCTGTCTCCTGCCAGAAAAGTGTCCCAGCAGGTCTCCTCTTTTTCTGAATGGGGACCCAAGGAGGCAGTGGGACAGGACCATGGAGCAACATGGCCCTCAGGGAAGGGGACTGGGCTGGGACAGGAAGGCTGGGAGATCCCTCATGTCCAAAATGTTCTGGAGATGCAGCTGAGAGGAGCTTTCTCTTTTTCTTCTTCAGGGAACCCTCCCAGCCAACACCTCCTTCTTCGTCCGCGTCTTTCTCCAAGTCGGATATGTGACGTGAAAGTGAAGGGAAGAGAAAAGAAAAAGGTTGATGGTGGAGTGCAGAGAGGGAGGTGAGAGTTTGGGAGCTGGCTTTGGGTAATCCTGTGCTTCTGGACAGGTGCAAGGAGCTGTCACCTTTGGCCATGCTGCTTGTACTTATGGAGAGCAGATATGGGCATGTGCCCAAGGCCTTGGTTCCTGCGGCATGGGAAGCAGGCAGCAGAGTTTTGGAGAGGCCTGGAAAACACACTGGAGAAGATGCTCCCACTCTTCTCAGACAAAATGCTTGTGTGGTGTCTTCGCAGTTTGCTGCCTCCAATTGAGAACTCTGGGAAGAAGGGCAGAGCCACCGAGGGGATGGAAGCACCCAAAGCTGGGCTGGCAGCTCCCACCAGGCAGGGCAGACGTGTCCAGGTGTGTGACATGGATGTAGGATTGCGTCCTGCATCACTGCAGGGAGGTTGTTGAAAGGATCCCTTTGGATGTGTTTGTTCTGGGATGTCTTTTGGGTCCTCCATTCAGTCATGGGAACAACTTCATCATTCTGTACCATGTTGCAAGGAATCTTTCTCTGAACTGAACCTCTACGGTGTCCAGGCTTCTTCAGGAAGCAGAGGGTCACTGCCAAGAACTCTGGGGGAGAGAGCAGGAACCCAAACTGTCCCTTGGGTCATGGGCTGCGGGATGGGACCCTTGTTGTTGCCAAAATGTCTGAGCTGCCTTCCCTTTAATTCATGGAACAGCTTCCACCCCTGGCAGAGCAGAGGAGTCTGAGGAAGGCTGCTGCCTCCTATCCTGGAGGATTTGAAAGGCTAAGGAAGGAGAGAGTGGCTGCTGTAGCAGGAGTGGCTGCTGCTCTGTCCCCAGAGAGAAAGGAGGAGAAGACACCGTTCCCTCGTGGGGGGAGACCACAGCCAAGGTAAGAGTGTGGCAGCACCTAGCAGGGCCAGGGAGGGTTGAACAGATGGGATCAAGGAAGTGGAGCCCTGAACCCTGGGCTGGATATTGTCCCTTGGACATCCCCTGCCATGGGCATGCCCTGGGATAGCCCCTGATCCTGGTGTCCCATGTACCCATGCTGAAAGGGGTGGTGGGGCCAAAGGGAATGTGGACACAGGAGCAGCGGGAGCTGGGCCAGGCAGGATTCCAGCCAGGGAGTGAGAGCAGAATCTGTCCCTGCTTTGCAGGACCCCACGAGCAAAACAGGTCCTGCTAAATCTGAAGCCATACAAAGTTGCCCGGGAGCAGTGCAAGAAGGCCTTGCAGATCAACTTGTTACGGAAATGGTCCTACGACAATTTCCTTGGTAAGTATTTCCAAGCACTGGATGCGTTTTCCTGTGGCAGCACATTCCTCCCTTGCCTGGCAGCAGTCCCCGAGAAGCACTGTCTGTGCTGCTGGGGGTCCTGGAGGTGTCCCTGAACCAGACATGCCTTCCAGTCCCGGGTGACAGCCTCAGGCAGGATGGGGCAGGTAGGGATGTGGGTGGGTTCCTGTGTTGTCCAGCCTGGCCTCTCCCAGGTCTTGGGCTGGCAGGGCTGGGTCTGCAGGGCTGGGGTGTCTGGGAGACTACAGGACCTCCAGGAGCGGACCTGGTGAGCAGAAGTTCTCTGCCCTCCTCCCTGAATCCTGAACAGCTCCTGATTCTGAGTTTGGTGAAGCAGCTGGAGCTCCACAAACAGAGAACAGTGGAACTGAGACATGGGGGCAGCCACATGACACCACGGAACAAGGAATACCACATGACACCACGGAAAAAGAAATAAAGACCTAGAAATCCATCGCCTCGGTGTGTGAATTGTTGCTCCACACCAGGGACTGAGCCCCTGGTCGGGACAGCAGTGTTTGGTGATCCAGATGGGACTGGTGGACCTGGACACCTCCAGTCACAGAATCCCAGGATGGGTGAGATTGGAAGGGACCCCAGTGGCTCGTCTGGTCCTACCTCCCTGCTCTAGCAGGGCCATCCCAGAGCACATGGTACAGGATTGTGTCTGGATGGGTCTGAAATATCCCCACTGAGGATATTACCCTCTCTGGACCACCTGTTCAGGGCTCGGTCACTGTACAGCAAAGAAGTTCTGCCTTATGTTCAGCTGGAATTTCCTGGTCATCAGTTCCTGCCTGTTCCTCTTGTCCCATCGCCAGGCCTCCTGGAGCAGAGCCTGGTCCCTGCTCTAAGCCCTCCCTGCAGACAGGGGCAGACAGGGATGAGGGCCCTTCTCAGCTGTGTCTCCTCCTGAGGCTGAACAGCCCCAGCTCCCTCAGCCTTTCCTGGGCAGGGAGATGCTCCAGGCCCTTCCTCATCTCCTCAGCCTCCACTGGCCCCGCTCCAGGAGCTCCCTGTCCCTACTGTGCTGAGGAGTCCAGAAGTGGACACAGCACTGCAGATGTGCACTCCAGATGTGCCTCCTGCCCTTCCTCCCTGACCAGAGGGGCAGGAGCACTCCCTCATCTTCTGGCAGTGCTCTTCCTGACACCCTCTGCTGGCACAGGGACAGCTCATTGTCTGCAGGACCCCCAGGTCCTTCCCTGCAGAGCTGCTCCCACAGGTCACCCCCAGCCTCTGCTGGTGCCTGGGGTTGTTCCTCCACAGGTGCAGGACCTGCATTTCCCTTGTTGAACTTCAGAAGGTTCTTCCCTGCCCATCTCCCCAACCTGTTCAGGTCCCTCTGAGGGCTGCACAGCTCTCAGGGCCGTTGAGGCTGGGCCTAAGGAGGAACAAACAGGGCCAGTCCAAGGTCTTCAGTCTATGAAAGGTGATTTTGGCAGGGGGGAACATGACAACTGACTGACGGCCACTAGCTCCAGAATCCCACCAACTCCAAAGATGGACAAGACTGAGCCTGTGGACTAATTAGTGTGAGAAGGGAGACAATCATTTAACCAATAGAAGATAGAATATTAATTAGAGAACTCTGTAACATGTAGCCAGTGAATGTTGAGGCCTTTGTTTGCTAAAATGTAAAAATAATGTAAAGCTCCAATGAATGGGGGAGCCAAAGTCTGTGGGAACCACTCAGGTCCTGCTGTGCACAAACTGGAATAAAGATATAGAGGTCTCTCACCTCGGGGTGGGAACTGGCTCTGCACAGCAGGGAATGAGCCTGGGATTGGGACAACCAGACCCGCCTTCCAGCCCCAGGATGGCCACAAGCAGGACGGGGCAGGTGGAACACGGGTGTGTTCCTCTGGTGTTGGGCCTGGCCTCTCCCAAGTCTTGAGCTGGCAGGGCTGGACCTGCAGGGCAGGGGTGTCTCAGAGGCCACAGAATCTCCAAGAGCAGACCTGGTGAGCAGAAGGTTTCTGCCCTCCTCCCTGTACATCCAACAACTGACCAGTTCCTGGTCCCCCCGAGCTTGGTGAAGCAGCTGGAGCTCCACGACCCCAGAGAGAAGTGGAACTGGGACATGGGTGTGGTGTGGGGTCATGGCCCCACACGGACCTGCGCTGTGACCCTGAGGAGCAAAGGGGCACAACAAAGCCAAAACATCCTTCTCTCTAAATTGGAATAATTCAAATTTCATGGATGGACTGCTCAGGGGATAAGGAGCTGGTTGGATGTACTACATACAGGATAGTGGTGAAGGGCTCAGATGGAGCTCAGTGACAAAGGGGTGTCCCTCAGGGTCCATAGCGGGACCAGTGCTTTTTAATGTCTCCATCAATGACAAAGACAGCGGAGCCAAGGGCACCCTCAGCATGCTGGCAGATAACCCCAGATAGCTGAGCAGTGCAGGTGACACACCTGGGAGACAGGATGCAATTCAGGGGGCCTGGACAAATTCCAGAAGTGCGCCCATGGGAACCTCAGGAGGATCAAGGCAGCCAAATACAAGGTCCTGAACATGGGTTGGGGCAACTTCAGTATCAGTCCAGAAATGAGCTTGTCCCTCACTTGTCCTTCTTCCACTCCAAGTCCTGCTATCAAGCCCTTCATTCCCAGAATGGATTGAGACTGGGGGTTTTCCCAACTCATGTGCAGGACCTCATGAGATTCCCATGGACCCACTTCTTGAGCTTGTCCAGGTCCTCCAGGATGGCCCCATCCTTTGGGTGCATCACTTGTCCTGCTCAGCTTCCTGTCACGTGCCAACAGGCTAAGAGTGTGCTCAACCTCACCTTGTCCTTGATAAGGTATCAAAGAGCACTGGTCCAAGGCAGGACCCTGAGGTACACCACCCCTCACTGGACATAGAACCATTGACTACAACTCTGTCTGCATCTGTTGGTTCAGTGTTGTCTCTTGTGACACCTCTCCAAAATTGCCTGTCCCTCTCCTTGGGTTCTCTCCAAGGCTGGACTTGATAATCTCGTTGTTTTTTTCCAACCTTAACAATTCTCTGGTTCCCTCAATGCCTCTTTAATCTGTTGTTTAGTTTCCACCAAGCTGTACTCAGGGCTTAAAGGGTTTTGGAGAAGAAAATGGTTGTAAAAATTACCAGTGGAAATGTTCTCAGAGATTTTTACTCTGCCCTATGCTGTTCCACCCTTAACCCACATTACAGTAATTAAGGGCAGAGGCCTGAGCTGCTGTGGGGTTGCAAATGCTGTTGGCTGCTGGCCAGGGCAGCAGAAAGCAGAGAAATCATTACAGCAGAGGAAACGGGCTTGTTTTGTTGGAATACAGATCCTTTCAGGGGTTTAAATTTCATGGATGAGGCTGGTGGAGAGGAGAGAAGCAAAGTCTGTCAGCCCACACTCTGCATTGTCAGCTCTGCTTCAACTCTATAGTAATTTTTGGGTTATAATGAATCCAAAAAGTCCCATTCCGTCCCTTCAAGCCCCCTGCCTGGGGACTTGGCTGCTTTGGATTCTGGAATTTTACTCCAAGCAGGAAGATGATTTTCACTGTAACTGGAAAAATAATTTGGGTTACAGCAAGAACTGGAGCCTTTGGGGCATAAAGCACTGCTGAGATTTGAGGAAGGTGCTCAGTGGGTGACCGTTGCCCTCTCCTGCTGGGATCAGGAACATTGTTCTCCGGGTGTCTGTGTTAATCCAAACCCACAAAATTCCAGACATCATTTACAGATTAAAGGATCTGAGCTTGATGTCAGAACCGAGCTGAGGCACATTGGTGTTCTCCATCCGTGTGACCCTCCCATGTTTCTATATAAGCATGGAGGTCACAGAGAAATGGATTTGATTCCTGGCAGCCTTTGTCCTTAATGACACCTCCCATGCCTTTTAACACATGCATCTTAATTGGGGGCAGAAAAGAGCAAAGATGACATTTTGTAGCTGGGCATGTGCAGGCACAGCCTGGGCTTCTCTGCCTTGGTACTTGGCTCTCTCCAAAGCCCTAACAGGAGTGGGGTGACAAGGGACAGGACCTGGGGAAATGGCCTCAAGTTGTGCCAGGGGAGCTTTAGGTTGGATGTTCGGAAATTCTCTTTGTGGAAAGGGTGGTCAGGCACTGGAAGGGGCTGCCCAGGCCAGTGGTGGAGTCACCATCCCTGGAAATGTTCAAAAAACATGCGGATGTGGCATTTGGGGACATGGTTAATGGTGAACAACCTATCGTCAGGTCCTGGGTTGATGGTTGGACTCAATGATCTTAGAGGGCTTCTCCAACTTTAGCAATTCCATGATTCTGTGATTACATTCTTAGTTCCTGGAACTCCCAGAACAGCCAACTGACTGCATCAGTTTTTTTCTATCGTCTTCCAAACTTCTTTTTTTTTTTACTCCCAGCTCTGCAGAAAGTGGCCAGAATTATGGGGACTTTCAGGTGTTGCCTGAGCTCTATCTCCACCACTTATTTGTTGTAGTTTGGAATGTTTTGCCCACCCACGTCATGGCCAGTGTCTCAAAGTGCGAGCAACTCATAAATCCCAGGATCTGCCCTGGGTGTGACTGACCTGCTGTGCTACTGAGCAGATAACTGAGAGTCCCCTCAAGCTTTATGATATGTCAATAAAAAGTTTGGATTAATGGATTACCAACCTAATGCTGTGTGAAGTCTTTATAAAGCTCTGACTGCTGGGCAGTCTGAGAGCTCAGGAGAAGAGGGAAAGTCGGAGAGACACAAAAAAGGTGGAGAAACACCAAAGGCAGAGGAAATAAAATCTATCCAGGTGAGGAGAGGTTTGGCTTTGCAGGCACTATGAAAATCTTTCTTTCCTGGACAGTCCTGGCAGTCCTTGTCCTGGTGCACGTCTCCCAGGCAGTCTACGTTCAGGTGAGTCTTTTCCTCTTTCATTTGTTGGTATTAAGAGTTCAACAAAGTGCTGATATTTTTTAAACTTCTGGCTGCAACAGGAATTTTGAACTAAATTAATAGACCTGAATTTTTGCTTTGCTCTGCCTTGATTTCCACCTGCATCTCCCTGTGCTCTGGGTTTTCCTTCTGTGAAACACTTCAGGTATCACTAAATGCTGCTGCTGGTTTTTTACCTTCTCCAGCCATATCTCTGCTCTGAAATCCCTCAGGGACTGAGGCGTTTCATACCTGGAGTTTTCTCCTGGACCTAAAGCCACGTGTGGTGAAAGTGCTGACTTTAGAGAGTGATGCAAACAAGGGGTGACAAAGGAGAAATTGTCTTGTGTTACCTGGTTCTAGGCAGGAAGTTCTTTACGGAAATGATCTGTGAGTTTAGGGGATGGAGCCTGTTAAAAAAGGGCAAAGAAGAGCTTAGTTGGATCCAATTAAATATTAATAGGCAGAAAAGCGATTAGAGGAGACTCAATGAAATTTTCCAAGTACACAGCACCTATGGCCGATATTCCATGCAATGTGGAAGGGGTTAAGAAGGTACTTCAGGGCCCTGGTCTGTCCTTGGGAGAGCTTTGGATCTCTCTGCACTCATCGTGAGAAACAGCGTGGGAGATTTCAGTCTGATTGCAATATAAACTACTTCCTCGGGGAGCCAGGAAAACTAATACCTGTTAAACAGTTATTGACTCTATGTGTCTGCAGCAGGTTTCCAGGGACAAGGTATATTTGTGTCCTGGACTATCCTCTTTTTGTCCTTTGGATGGCAGAGGTATCCAGAGGTAGCAGGTTTAAGCTATTGCTTTCTCTCAAACCATTCTTCAACATTTGCAGTCTCCAGAGGAGCAAACAGCTTCCTACCCAGTGAAAAACATCCCAGTTTTCTACTTGTAGCCATAAAAAAATTAATAGATGAGAATGGCTGCTTCTATGTTGTGTAAAAGAGTAGGAAGCTCTGGAGTTTGAGCCGGAATTCTTCTCTCATTAATCATTAAATCTGTGTTTTCTCCACTGTACTTGCAGTGAACTCTGAGTGTGTTGCACTCCTTTCACCTCAGTTCTTTTAGGTCTGACTGATTCTTTGACTCTTCACTACACAAAGTCAGCTTCCACTCTTCTTCCCTGAAATAGTTTCCTAGATTTCCCTTCCCTGGCCCATAATATGTCAGATTTAGCTCTCTCTAATACATCTTTCTTACTTGAGGTGGCAGGGTTTTGTTTCTATTTTGCTGTTCCTTTGTTCTTTTTTGTCCCTTGGACCTGCAGATCTCAGGGTTTGTTCCCAAGTCCTGCTTTCTCTGAGGTTGTGCCTGTGGAAATCCACTCATTTTAGTTCTGTGGGTTTTGGTTCTCAGGTGTGTGGCCAACAGCTGAATCTAGAGCTGCCTTTATACAGGAAAAGTGAATTTTTCATAGGCAGCCAGGGCTGATCACAGAATCAGAAAGCTGCTTATGTTGGAAAGGCCCTTTAAGATCACTAAATCCAACTGTTCCTCCAGCACCAAGAGATCCACCATGTCCCCGGGTGCCATATCCACATGTTTTTCGAACACTTCCAGGGATGGTGACTCCACCACTGCCATGGGCAGCCGGTGCTAGTGCCTGATCAGCCTTTATAGGATCATTAAGGTCCAAAAAGATCTCTAAGATCATTGAGTTCAACTGATAAATTACCTGAGTAAGATCATAAACTGACTGCAAGGAATTTTACTTAGTTAAGTAAAGGCACGTCCAAAGTCTATCCGATTGGTTTTTTTAAACCTTTAGCACCAACTTAATGTGATTCTGTAAAAAATCCCCCAAAACCCCAGTCAGAATCAAATCCCCTCCCCACTTATATCACACCATTCCCCACTGGACTCCTGAGATGTGAAACAAATGCTGATATTTGGTCTTGTGCTGTATCAGAGTCACTGAATTTTATTTCTTTGGATGAGGAGCTGTTACTTGATCCCAGAATCCCAGGATGGTTTGGGTTGGAAGGGATATTAAAGTTCATCTCGTTCCAAACCCTGCCATGGGGTTGGAACCTCCCACGTCACCTTACTGACTACATGTTGGCCATGAAACCATGTTAAAACAGCAGATAAAAATCAGTTTGAAAGCGCTTCTTCTGTCTTCTAGGCCAAACTCTGATTACCTGCAGACGGGCAAAGACTTTGTGCACTTGGTTAAACAGCTGCAATAACTGCAACCTAAATTTATGACCTCAAAAAGGGGAATTCTCTTGAAACTGAGGGAATGACCCTTAACTGATGCACAGAGACAAGCAACGAAAACATAGAGTAATATTTCTCAGAGTCCTGTCCCAGCTTCCTTAGGTGGTTTCTAGTGTGAGCTTTGAGTCAGAAGTGTAATATTTATGCTTCCAAAACCTCGTTTTTCATGAATTGTGTGGGCAAGTTTTAAATTGGCACAGGGTGGGATTGTTGGGCTTTCTGTGGAGGGCCAGGAGCTGGAGTTAAAGATCCCTGTGGGTCCCTTCCAACTCAAGAGATTCTGTGATTCTAAATTAATGGAAACTTTCCACAAGGTGTCGGGGTGAAGGGTTTAAGCCCTTAACAATGTGTGGTGTGAAAGAAGAGCTCCTTTTGTGTGGTCACACCCTGCCAGGTCACAGCCAACACTTGACACTTCCACTGCTGTGTCAGGAGAAAGAGTGAACCAAATAAATTCCCATTTACTCCCATTGAACTCATGATTTTGTAGATCTCTACCACATATCCCTGGAAGTGCTGGACGGCACTTGGAGCAACCTGGTCTAGTGGAAGGTGTCCCTGCCTGTGACAGGGGGTGGAATGAGGAGAGCTTTAAGGTCCCTTCCAACCCAACCCAACCCAACCCAAGTCTCTTTTCTAGGCTGAAGATTCCCAGCCTGGATCTTCCTATCCCAGATTTTATGGGTCTTCTCATGGGGATGAGCCAGGCCCGAATTCTCCCTCTGTCCACTGCCCTCATTCAGCACAGGTTTTATCTGGGCTTTCTTTCAACACCGTCTTTTCCCTCTGTTACATTTTTTGGGAGAGCTCCTGGTGGAAATGGAATGGATTTGCCAAAGGCCTGACTTCCTGACACCTCTTTCTTCTGCACAGGATGGTGACTTGAAATTCTCCCTGGAGTCCGTGAAGAAGCTGAAGGAGCTCATGGATGGGAACAGACACATCAACCCTCGCATGATGGTTCCCATAGCCAGCTATTCCCCATGCCAAGAAAAACACCTCCCAGAGGAATTCCAGCCTGTGTGCAAGAGGGAAGATGCACCCATGATTTTTAGGAGGCTGAGTATGTAGTTCGTATTTCATAGTTTTCATTTTTACCACACTTTTCAACCTTTAACATTCCAATAGCAGGAGGCAAAGCCATGGAATTACTGCTGTGTCACTTCTAGGGCAGCTGGGAGGGTTTGTGCTGCCTTCGTGCTGCCCTTTCCCCTGCAAGGGTTGGGCTCCACGAACCCCCTAAGGAAAATTCCTGCAGTGCTGAGCTGAGCTGTTCCCTGGGCACATCCCACTGCTGTGACCATGGAAAAGTTCATCCAAGTAGAATAACGGAATCACTGAATGGTTGGGTTGGAAGGACCTTAAAGGTCATCCAGTCCCACCCCTTTGCCATGGGCAGGGACACCTTCCAATATCCCAGACTGCTCCAAGCCCTGTCCAGCCTGGCCTGGGACACTTCCAGAGATGGGGTAGCCACAGCTTCTCTGGGCAACCTGTGTCGGGGCCTCCCCACCCTCACAGGGAGGAATTTCCTCCCAGTATCTCATCTAAATCTACCCCTCTTCAGCTTAATCCATTCCCCCTTGTCCAAAGTCCCTCCGCCATGGGCTGCTGCTGCTGCAGTGTTTGCTTTTTTATGTTACTATATTTCATTTATCTACTGCCCAGTACAAGGGACACTTTAGGACGAAATGCTGCCATGCCCTGTTGTCCTCTTGCTTCCACATCTTCCCATTGCTTCCCAAGGAATTTAGGTATGACTTCATTCATTAAGCCATACTTTAGCATGAGCCAATTTTACTTAGAGCAGTATTACCTACAAGGATCTTAAAAATGATAAAACAGGAATGCAAAGGCGTCTCCAAGTGCTTTGACAGTGGCTCTGCCCTCCTGGCATCTGCCTGAAACCCTCCTTTCTCCCGGACAGGCCTGGCTGCTGAGGACGACCTGTGTGAGATCTGTGCCAACGCTGCCTGCGCCGGCTGCTTCTGAGTGAAGATGGAGAAACCCACAGAAGATGTGTCCAGCTGGGAAGTTTGTGCATTCCTGTGGCGAGATCATGTACTTTCACCAATCAATATTCCTGGGCTTCATCTCCCACTCCAGCCAAACTGGAGCTGCCAGCTCATGGGGACATCCCTGCAGTCTTGCAGCACCTGGATCAGGTGCCACCAGCAGAGGAGTTCTGCCAACAAGGAGGCTGTGACTCCTCCGAGAGGTGCAAGTGCTGCAGGAGTTGGGTGACACTGGAATGGAAAAGCCCTGGGTTCCATTTCCCACTATTCTGCCTTTGGATTTGAACAAGCTGGGTGAAACTCAGCATCCCCTGCAACCTTTTTAATGGCTAATATTTAATAGCTAATATTTTATGTCCAATAAGTAGTATCTAATCATTAATATCTGCCTGTGATTTGGCCTCCCCTACACACAACATCACTGCGTTATTCCCTTTCCCAGTCCCTCCTTCCCAGTGTGTTGGATCCTTTTCCCTTCCACCTGTCTGCAGGTGACACCTTTGATTTTGTAGCAGAACGCCAACAAATAACTTGGGACAAATTCCTGGTGTTTAGGAACACTTTGACAGCCAGAAATCAGACTGTTCCTTGTACTGATTGTTGTTGATTTAGGGAATGGGTGTAGAGGAGCACAGGAACACTTCTTCTCTGGTTGGATATCAAGGTTCTTTAAAGTCTCTTTGGGAGAAAGAAATTCCAAAGTGTAGTGCTAGAATCACACTGAAATGAAAACATTGCCTGTTGTTTTATTTATTGGTGGCAAGATCGTGAAGAAACGATCTGCCCATGTTTATATGCTGTATAAGCAATAAAAACTAGCATTAATTTGGATTTTCTTTTGTTTTGTTTATGTTATTGCTGGGTTTGGGGGTGGGTTTTGTTTTAGGATACTCTTCTTGCCTACTTGCTTTTTCCCCATATAAGGGGCTTCATGTCTGGGGCTTCCCTGAATAAAATATATCTTTTCATAATGTCCTGAACTTAAACCAATTTGTAGTCACAGAATCACAGAACTATTTGGGTTGAAAAAGCCCTCCAGGATCATTGAGTGCAACCTGTGCCTGATCCCCACCTTGTCACCCAGCCCAGAGCACTTAGTGCCATGCCCAGTCCTTCCTTGGACACCTCCAGGATGGGGACTCCACCACCGCCCTGGGCAGCCCCTTCCTATTCCTGACCACTCTTTCCACGAAGAAATTCCTCCTGATGTCCAACCTAACCTTCCGCTGTCAGAACTTGAGGCCGTTCCCTCTTGTATTGTCCCTTGTTCCCTGGGAGCAGACCCTGACCCCCCTGGCTGCCCTCTCCTGTCAGGGAGTTGTGGAGAGCCAGGAGGTCCTGCCTGAGCCTCCTTTTCTCTAGGCTGAGTACCCCCAGGTTCATCATTGTAATGCAAGTCCATATCAGATATTTTAATTTTTTCCCTCCTGACTGTCGAACTATTATCTCCATTTTTATATATGCAGCCCCCAACCCACAGGGAGCAGACGGATCTCAGCGCTCTGACAGCATCTTATGAGGTTTGTGTTTATAGCCCAAATGCTGAGTTGACCGAAATCCCACGTCAGAAAGAACTGATTTTGGGCAGACCTGACCTCTGGGCATCAGGTCACAATGCAAAGCCCTTCCTGAGGGGTCCAGTAAGAGGTAGGAGGTAGTAGGCAGAGAGTAGGAGGTGTCTCTGCCCAGGACAGAGGCTGGAACTATATGATCTTTGGGGTCCCTTTCAAACCAAACCATTTTGTGATTCTAGGATTCCTCAACATCTCAGTCCCTGAAAAATGAGTGATCTACAATGAATTGTCTCACTGGCAATTCAACTGGGTAATTTGTATTATGAGAAAAGATGATGTTGATTCCCTTATTTTTCACCAAACCATCAGGCTTGTGTTACCTCACGCACCCTTCTTACCTCCAAATCCATTATTTCCCCTGTTCCGCTTATTATATTCCTTTTCTCCACTTGTGATCTACAAGTGACTTCTGAATCCCAGCGCTTTGTGGGGATGGGGAGCCAAGATCAGGTTGGACGGGGCTTGGAGCAATCTGGTAGAGTGGAAAGCGTCCCTGCCCACGGCAGGGGTGGGATGGGATGGGATGGGATGGGATGGGATGGGATGGGATGGGATGGGATGGGATGGGCTTCAAGGTCCCTCCCAACACAGACCAGCCTGGGATTCTCTGATACGATTCTCTGATTTCTATTAACGTTTAATCACTAATGAGAGGACAGACGTCAGCCTGGTGCTGATATCTTTATCTTCTCCTCATATGAGATTTACAATCAACTCTTGGCTCTGGGCTCTGGTTAGAAAATTCCGTATCATATTTCTGTATTGCTGTTCATAAGGAATATGCAAAACTGGTGACAAGGGGGCAAAGGGCAGAATAAGGCAAGGAAAGTTGTAGGAGTGGTGTGAACAGATCCTGCAAAGGATCGATACCGTAATTCCAGTCTACCTCTAACCAAAGTCCAGGCTGGGTCACTGGGGCTCTTCCCACAGTGCTAAACTCTAAATCCAGCAGGTCTCCCTGTCTGCCAGAACTGCTTGGGAAGTGTTGGCAGAGTTTAATCAGCATTGTGATGGAAGTGAATCAGGAGGACACAAAATTTCCTTCTAAATCCCACCTATGGTGCACAGCCCTAAACCAAGAGCATTAAATCAGAGCAGTGTGTCCAAGAAACACCTCTCAGGAGGGAAATGGAATTCAAAGGTAAATATATTCACCAGCAGAAATGCCTGGTCTTGTGCAGACTGGGCTTTTTGAGGAGAGTAACACAACCTGAATATTGGTGCAATCATATTTCAACCCTTGGAGCTGATCACAGGCATCCCTTGTCCTTTATTCCTCGTCGCACATATCAGCCTCCTTCAGTATTCATTCTCATGACTCAGTGATGCCATAGGGAGGTCAGGCAAGTGACAGCCACCACCAGCACTGCTCTGGAAGGTATAGCACAGAAATGTCCAGGTTTCCTCAATCATCTTCAGCACATTCCCCTGGAAGCCTAATCCCAGGGAATACTGAGCAGTTTTTGTACATCGGAAGTTTCTCATGTCTCAGCAGGACATTGCCAGGCTGCAGCTGTGTCTCCGAGTTCAACTGCAAATGATGGATGGGATAGACATGGACACATCTCTGGTAGTGAGGTTTGTCCCTGGGAGCTGGGTAAGGGAACATGCCACTGGAAAAAACTTTGAGTACACCCAGTTTTTTGGAATTGTCCCAATATAATGGGGTTTTCTCAGCAGCTGTCCTTGGCCTTGGTTCTGAGTTCTCCTCCAGTATACTGGAAAGCCCAGATACTCAGTTCTATAATCAGGTTTTAAGCGAATACAGGCTTTTATGGGCTGACCTGGGACAGTTTTAGTCTAATTTTGGAGTTTAGGACTTGCCCATGTTTATGCCCAAATCTGCTATTCTGCACATTTTCACTCCTTTAAAGGACTAACATTGTTTTAAAAGGGAAAAAACCACAAGGAACACGAATGCATAATTTTTTGTGATGTCTTTTTTAATTACTTGGGAGAATTTGCTCCAATTTATAGGGTACTTCTCGTAGCATAACAGTGCCCCTATTAAGCAGCACAAATTTATCTGTACTCTTTGCTCATGAGAACAGGTGCAAGCCAATTCTGTTGATATGAGATGATAACACAGGGCTGCAGGAGGGAGATTGTACAGCTGGAAAGGGAGAAAAAGGAACTTTCTACTCTCCTGCTGCTGGCTACTAAAACTGCCCCATTTCTGCAGCAAGGTGAGGGGGGAAATTGAAAGGAGATTTAGGGCTGAGTTCCAAAGAAAAACATGGGATAAAGATTTCAAAGCCTTTAGTGATCATGGTGGCAAACATTCCTTTTTGGAACAAAGTCCTCTGCTCTTCTGATGAAGAGCTTGAACTTTTTACGAGAGCAGGCAGTGATAGGGTAAGGGAGAATGGCCTTGGAGGGGAGATTTAGATCGGATCTTCGGAAGAAATTCTGGAGTAGAAGCACTCAACAGAGGTAGGGGCAAAAGGCTGTCCACGAAGGCAGCTCTTCTCAAAGCCGGGATGATCCTGCCTATGGAACGTGTACAGCAGTGGGTATTACATAAGTTACTTTATCCAGGACAAGAGAACTCCCTGACAGAGGGGGAGGTTTGCACACAGGAAAAGCTGATTGATAAAAAGGGGGATTTTATGTCAGGGGCATAACAAAATGGTTTTAGACATCATTTCCTTTCAGGGTGTGTGATTAAATAATGAGCAGCTTGCAAGGGAGATTGAGCATCTGCTAATTAAATATTGCCTGTATTATCTTTCTTAACCACAGATTTACATCCACATCCTTTAACCACACACTAATTCCTCCCTAACACGTGCACACCTTTCTCTAGCACATGTTAAATCCCAGTTCACACTGGGCATCTGCGGAGGGGTCTTTTAGGCTTTAGAATCTATGAATTCTTCTTTCTGAATCATCCCCTCTTCCTTTCCGATCCATAGGAAGGGCAGTGTGGTCTTTACTGCCCTGACACCCCAAGGCCTGAACCTCAGCAATATTAACAGCTCCTTTATTTGCCAACTCCCAACACGGGAGTTTTTTTGCAGCTGTTGAGCACTGAGATGACAAATTCCATCAGTTCTGTAATTCTGAGAGCTCCTTGAAGCACTGAATAATCCAGACACTGGCAGCTCTTCCCTGTGTCCAGCACTCGCCGCTCCCAGCCCCTGATTCCCCTCGTCCCTTTATCGCTGTGTAATTCCATGTTACCATGTCCACAGTCGTGGACAGGAAGGTGGGATTTTCCCTTTTCTCACTATTATTGGATGCACAGACTTTTGTGCCTGTTCTCCCTTAAATTTGCCTCACATTTCCACCCAAATTTCTCTTACCTTTCTCCTCACTTTGCCTGGCTCTTCCACATTTCCACATTATCCAAGCCTTGCCTGATACATCCATTTATTCTACCTACTGGCTGCCAGTTCTGCTCCTTCCTACTGGCACCATCCCCAGTCTCTTATCTCTAATTTTTGGAGTTTGGGTTGCTTTTTTTTCTCCTTGATTCTACAATGTGGCTCTTTATCCAGCTTTCATTATTCCTCCCCTTTCATTCCTGCCCCATGACTCCCTTGGTTCTTATGGGATTTCCCTGCCCATTTCTCCCTGTATTCCACTGAAGCTCAGAATTCCCTGGACTGATCATTTTTTCTTAGTTTAAAAGATATAATTTCTACATATTTCCCATATTTTTAATTTCTCCTCTAGTTCTAGCCACCAGTGTTCTCAACCAACCAACTTTAGATGCTATTAAAATACAAATCCCATCATTTCTTTCCAATTCCCACCCACATTACCCTCTAGTCCCACTCCTGTACCCCTTCTATCCAGAAATGCTGTGTTTATCTGCTTCTATTCCCATTAACCTCTGTCTTCCCAGAGGTTGTCCTGGTTTGCCCATATTCTTCCTGTAGTTCAGAATGTTTGTTAGCGCTTGTTTTTTTCCTTCCCCCCCCCCCCCCCCCCCCCCTTTTTTTTTAGCTTTCCATAAAGGGATAAATCCAGACAGCATTTGAGGCAAGCAGGAAAAGTTGTTTCAGCAGCAAAAAAATTTTCTTCCTTTCAAAGGTACAAAAATATGAAGGCTGAAACCCATTTCTTCACAGAATCCTGGAGTGGCTGAGGTTGGAAGGGATGCTGGGGGTCATCCAGTCCCACCTCCGTGGTACCTGAGTGCCCAGGACCATTTCCAGATGACTTTTGGATGTCTCCAAGGATGGAGACTCCACAGCCTCTCTGAGCAGCCCATTCCAGTGCTCATTCACCCTTCTTTTTGTCTTTTTGTTTAATATCAGTGAATTTCTGACTTGCCCCCACCTAGGAAATAGAAGAAGTTTTTGCTAATTTCAAATGAAGCTTTTCCTGGAAAAAATGCAGAACGATTGCAGGCAGTGTTGATGGGGTTGGTCTTATCCCTGGGCAGGCCTCTACTCCTACCCCATGCAAATCCAAGGATCCTGAAGTACTCAGCAAACACTGAGCACACAAAGATATGATTGTCCTTGGGGTAACATTTTAACTAAAGGGTCAGAGAAAGTACCAGCGATGACGTGATTTGGTTTATAAGCAGTAAAAAGTCCATAAAAGCAATGGCACACCCAAGGAGAATTTGCATTAAATATTTTGCATGTTCTGATAAAAAATATCAGGGTCAAAATAGAAACACTCTTAGATCTTTATATCTTTCCAGGATCTTAACTTGGCTTTATTCCCAGGAACCTGAAAGACAAATCCCACGTTCTCCTCTGCCTGGGATATTTGCACTATCAGGCACTGGAATCAGAATTGCTGATAAAAGTACTTTTTTGCTGTTTTCATTCCTGTCATGGTGAGACACTTTTTGACCAGATCACTAAATGTTCTGCTTTGCTGTTTCAGTGGATGAGGCGACACAGTGAATCCCAATATCCCTGTTAGCATTCATCTGCTTTAAATAGCAAATACCCCACAGTTTGGTGTCTCCCAGCTGGGAATAGTCAGTCAGGTGACTTAGCCCAGACAACTTTGACTTTTTGATATCTTCTGGTAGATGTCCAACCCCTCTCCTGGGAGATAGCTGTGAAAAAAACTGGAAAATCCAGTGCAAGGTGACCGAGGCGGTGAGGGGGGTGAGGCGGACATCAGGTGGGGGGAGATGAACTTCTTTAATCTGGGAAAGAGGAGAGGAAAAAAGTGAAGGGGGCAATTGTGAGAAACAGGTTAATCACGGGAGGGTCTCTTATTTCCAGATCCTTCAGAAAGGCACATCCAGTGACACTTCCATCACACTTCAAGGATCCATGTCTCAGTTTGCTCATGAGCCACACTGGGTTTTAATAGCTCTGGAAGAGTTTTTTTATTACTTTGGAAGATTGTACCGAGTGTGGTGCATATTTGTTGGTGAAAAAGAAATGATTATTCTGAACCCATTGCCTGATCATTTCACTAAATTCCCCTTGTCCGATATCATTTGGCTTTTTGTGCTCTAAAGCTGCTCCTCATCTTTGATCTCTTGTTGACTCGGACTTCAGGGCCTTCAGTAGAGCTCTTGTGATGGCTCTGAATGAACTCAGTAGACGTGGGTGAGTAAGCACACAAAGCCACAGAGAACAACAGGGACTTGCAGGAATAACAAAGGGTTATACACTCTGGAAATCCAACTGTTGAACAGATTGTTTTTGGGAAGGGAGGAAGGTCTGAACCCTGGTAAGTCAACAGCTGAGATAACTCATCACCAGAGAGGGGAATTCACAGAACATCACACAAAGAATTCTCTTCCTGTTGCATTCCAGGAGCAAAATAGATTGTGTCTAGGGAGCAGCCCGAGGTAACTCTGGACATCTCATGCACATTGAAGATGTGACCTAAAGTTTGTCATTGCCAGTCAACAAAGGCCTCTGACGGACATGGAGATGCTTCAAGGGCTGGAGCCCCTCTGGAGGCAGGCTGGGAGAGCTGGGGGTGTTCACCTGGAGAAGAGAAGGCTCCAGGGAGACCTCAGAGCCCCTTCCAGGGCCTAAAGGGGCTCCAGGAGAGCTGGAGAGGGACTTTGGACAAGGGCTGGAGTGACAGGACAAGAGGAAATGGCTTCCCACTGCCAGAGGGCAGGGAGAGATAGGATACTGGGAAGGAATTACTGGCTGTGAGGGTGGTGAGGCCCTGGCACAGGGTGCCCAGAGAAGCTGTGGCTGCTCCATCCTTGGAAGTGTCCAAGGCCAGGTTGGACGGACGGGGTATGGAACAACCTGGGATAGTGGAAGGTGTCCCTGCCCATGGCAAAGGGGTGGGACTGGATGACCTTTAAGGTCCCTCCAACCAACCTCTCTTCTCCCTTTCTCCCTGCATAGGTATATAGGAAACATTCTGAAGTGCAGGGGAAGGGAAGTTCAGGATCCCATTACATTTACTATAGGAAGCTTAGGGGAAGAACCAAAGGTGGGGAAATGGAGGGGTTGATGGAATCCGGAGAGGCAGAAACACCAGACAAAAATAAGGCTCAGGGGACAAGAGCCAGTGCTGTGTAAAGAGCTTACTGGGTAGCACGATCCTGATCAGCACACTGTGACCTGGCTTCTCATTAACCTCCATTCCTAAATCTTTTCCTGGGTCAGGGACTGTTTATTTCCTCCGAAGGGAAGTCTGAGAGCCCCCCCCCCCCCCCCCCCCCCCCCCCCCAGAGTGCTCGCTTGCCAGGGGCCGGAGCTGTGTAGGCGTGTGGGAGTGCGATTCCAGGGAGCGTCCAGCCAGGTAAGAGCCTTGGGAGCCAGGAGTCTGCATGTGCACAAGGATGTGAAAAACAGAGGATTTGACTGCCAGATTCTCAGAGGGGCCTGGCCAATTGATGGAAAGATCTTGGAGTCTGGAGGGGTCAATGGGGAAGATCCAGGAGCAGCTACTGGGCTGATGTGCAGCTACTGGAGATACACAGCATTGCTGAGCCTGGTGGGCCTGTGGCAGCCTTGCCTCTCTTGGGGTCCCAGATTCTGCACCACCCCACGAGGAGCAGCATCAAAAAAGAGCCATCAGTTAAATCAGTCAGGGACTGGCATCTCTGAGAGGCACTTGAGGGGTTTGTGAGTACATGATGTCAGGAGACAGCTGGCTTGGAAAAGAGGCTGGACAAATGAATGCAAATAAAACACAAAGAGTTTATGGCAGGAATAATGTTTGTTCCGTGTGAAATAGGGGTAATTGCAGATCCTGGTTCATGAGGCTGGATCACTCAAAACCAACAAAGGGCTGGGTATAAAACACTCTTGTGTTTTGGGAGGATGTAGGTGTTCAGTCAGGTGGTATCCAGGTTATTGGGGCCTTCTCACCCACCAGTCTTTCATCCTCTCTTTCATAAAAGTAACAAATCCATTCCAGCAATGCTCTGGCAGCTGGGGCTGAGGAATGTTAATGTTTATTGCCTGATAAAGCTCTGCACAGAACTGTGACATCATCTCCGGGTGTTCCAGAGGGTGCTACAGAAGCTGTGCCCACTGTCCCCAGGTGGGTCACAGCAGTCAGCACCCCATGGACACTATCCCTCACTGTGGGGATCCTCTGGGAACCCTGCTCTGAGAGGGGATGTCCCACACCTGGGTCACAAGTCAGGGGAGGATCAGAAAAGCCTCCAGCTAGAAAAGGAGCCTTGGGAGAGAGAAAATCCCTGGACTGGTGACAGAAGCACCTGAGGCAGAGGAAAGTGAAGGAAGAGATTTGTACAGGGAGGTTATAGACTGGAGTGTGGGGAGGGACACGCACTGACCTCTGCTCTGTGACCAGTGGCAGGATCCAGGGAATGGCTGGAGCTGTGTCAGGGGAAAAAGTTCTTCCCCCAGAGCATGGTCAGGCACTGAACAGGCTCCCCAGGAAATGGTCACAGCCCCAAGGCTGCCAGAGCTCCAGGAGCATTTGGACAATGCTCTGAGCACAGGGTGGGATTGTTGGGGTGTCTGTGCAGGGCCAGGAGTTGGACTGGATGAGAAGGGCAACAAGGCTGGTGAAGGGTCTGGAACACGAGCCCTGCGAAGAGCAGCTGAGGGAACTGGGGTTGTTTAGCCTGGAGAAGAGAAGGCTCAGGGGTGACCTTATCACTCTACAACTACCTGAAAGGAGGCTGTAGCCAGGTGGGGGCCGGTCTCTTCTCCCAGGCAACCAGCAACAGGATTGGAAGCGACCGTAAAGACCATCTCATTCCAGCCTCTGCCATGGACTTGGATCCACTGGTCTGACTCCGGAGCTCACATTTGGAATGTGCAGCTCTGTGGGGGGGTCTTGCTTTGTCGGTTCAGCGCGTTAGGAGTGAAAGGGGAGAAACAGAGGGTGCAAATGCCACCAGGAGCTACTGGAGGTGTGTCTCTGTGAAACCAGAGTAGCTTGCATGGCTGCTGGGCCACAGATCTATTGATCCAGACAGACCTATAGTGAGCTACAGATCAATTGATCCAAGCAGATTCACAGTGAGGTACAGATCTATTGATCCAGACAGATTTATAATGAGTTACAGCTATACTGATTAACATTTAGTGACCTACAGATCTACTGATGCAGATCCATGGTGATCTACAGATATATCTACTAATAGATCTGTGTGGTCTATTGATCCCCACAGATTTACATTTTCTTCCAAAGCAGAAGTGATTCTTTCCAGGTCATTCCTGGCAGGTGCTTGTCTGACTCGTCCTTAAGGCCCTACAAACAAGGGAAATTCCACAATTTCCTCATAAATGTCCAAAACTTCATCATATCCGTTATTTAAACTTTTTCCCTTTGAATCAACCCTTTGCTGCAGTTCATAGAATCCCAGAATGGGTGGGTTGGAAGGAACACCTTAAAGGTCATCTCATTCCACCCCCTGCCACGGGCAGAGACACCTTCCACTGTCCCAGGTTGCTGCAAGCCCCATTCAGCCTGGGCTTGGACACTTCCGAGGATGGGGCAGCCACAGCTTCTCTGGGCAACCTGTGCCAGGGCCTCACCACCTTCTCAGGGAACATACCTAAATCTAATCCTACTCTCTTTTAGTTTAAAGCAATTTCTTTTCCAATACTTAATAAATCAGACCTCTTGGAAAGGAAAGGAAAGGAAAGGAAAGGAAAGGAAAGGAAAGGAAAGGAAAGGAAAGGAAAGGGAAAGGAAAGGAAAGGAGGTTTTTCCGCTACCAGCAACAAGGAAGACTAGCAACCAGCTTAACGGTAAACTAGTGCCAAAAGCAGAGGGGAAGCCTTCAATTTGTAGATCTATTTTACTGATTCTGACCTTGTACAAAAGGACAATATATTTTAAACACTAAAGGTGTCAATACATTTTAAAGGATCGTACAAAAATGTCAACATATTTTCGGCTTTTTTTTTTTTTTTCTCCTTTTTTAAACGAAAGCAGGGTTTGATTTGGATTTAAACCCTGCTCTGCGGCGGCTGAAACATCGCAGTGTCGTACTGGTGACGCTGCCCGCCAGCCGCACACGGGTGAGATCTTAATAAAAACCCACAAAACTCGCACACTGTAACAAACCATAAACAAATGCGAGAGCAGCCAAGTTTTCCGTGCTAAGCTCACAGCGAAGGAGAATTGCTCCGGAGCGCGGCTTTCTGCCCTCCCTTCTCGGCAGCTCCCTGACCGCCAGCGCGGACACGCACTTCCCGCTCCGGCCTCTGCCAGACCCCTCCGCGCCCGGGCGGGCTCAGGGCCAAGAGGATTTTCCCCATCACTCACTCAGGACAGCTCGTTCCTGGCGCAGCTGCCCCTGGCACGGCAGGAAGAGGACAGCCAAAGGAGAGCGACCCCCACGTTCTGCGCCGCGGGGCGCGCTCTGGCGGACACGGGGGAGGGCAGGGGCGGAACCGCAGCCCCCGGTGCTGCACCTGTCCCGGGACCCCGCCCCTGCGGGTACCGCCCGCAGCTCCCGCTCCATCATCCCCACAGCTCCATCACTTCTGTTTCAAGGGCAGACAATGGGCTGTGTAGGGGAACGAACAACAAACAGGACCGTTCTCCACCTCATCCCCGGCTCCAAGGTGCAGCAGCTCCAGGTGTGACCAGCTGCTTTCAGAGGGTTACCCGGGCACACCTGTGCAGGGAGCTGCTAGTCCAGAGAGGCCAATGGGAATATCCCGAGCGTCTCTCCAGGAACGATAGTTGGAGCATCCAGCAGGGGCTGGGGAGCAGCCAGATGCACCTGGGCACGGAGCATTGCTTCAAGAAAATGCCGAGGGAAAAGCCCTCGTGCCAAGGGGCAGCACCTGAACAGGCGGGGCAGCATGTGGGGTGCCAGGGGAAAACTTTCACCTTTCCCTTTTCATTTTGTCAGTCCCTCCACAGTGCCGCCAGAAAAGATAGGGGTTATTAGGAGAAAAGGGGTTTAAATTGAGGGAAGAAAATTCCTTTTCCATAATTGTCTGTGTTCAAATTGATGTGGAAAGCCCCTGCCTTGCAATTCTAGTGGTATCAATTAAAGGAAACCCTG
Source organism: Corvus hawaiiensis (assembly GCF_020740725.1). NCBI lineage: Eukaryota > Metazoa > Chordata > Aves > Passeriformes > Corvidae > Corvus > Corvus hawaiiensis. The sequence continues at coordinate 8,659,737 of NC_063234.1, forward strand.
CCTTTTGCATGCTTTTAGGGGTATGGACTGACAGGGAATCCCCATTTTCCATTGTTTTCCAGTTTAAATGGAAGGGGAAAACCTCAACAATGCTATTTTATGGGTTTAAATTATGGCTAACTCCCCCGTTTTCATCATCCTAAGGTTTAAATTGAGAGGGAAGCCCAGTTGTCCCTCCTTTTTAAGGGATTGAATTGAGGGAAAAATCCCCCTTTTCCCATCATTTGAGAAATTTAAAGTGAGGAAAATCCCTCTTTTCCCAATAGTTTAGGGGATTAAATTAAAGGGCAGAAACCATTTATTTGCCATTGTATTGGTTCAAGGGGAGACAAACACTCCCTGTTATCTCATTTTAAGGGGTTCAGTTGAAGGAAGCTCTCCCCTTTTCAGCATTTTAAGGTTTTAAATCTGCATTTCAGGGTGCTTTTACCCGGGCCCCCGTACCAAATAACTTGTACAGGAGCAAGCCTGGCACATACGTAACCCTAATGCCACCCAGGAGTCTATTAAATTTTCTTATTTTTATTTATAATGTATATTGCCTGAATTAGAAGTCCCAATGAGAGTTATACCATTCATGTAATTACTATTCTTCTCTACCCTACTTAGTCACCTATAGAGTACTACTTAGTAATCACTAAGGAATAATTATGCAAGTTAACAACAAATTATCCAACTTGCCTAGCTATACTACAGAAACACAAAGTTTTATTTCTTACTGGTTTTCTGCCCTTTTACTTAATGTAGTTGTAGCAAAAAGGAAAGTGCCACTCTCTGAAGAGCTTTCTTCTCCATCAAGCCCGTTATTCACCTTGAATTTAAGTCAGAGGAGCCAAACAGCGGCAGGTCCTCTGAGGGCTTTTTATACCTTGAGGTATTTGCCTCCTCCCTTTTCCCTGGGCATCATGGGAACAAGAGGCGGGCCCGGCCAGGGGTATATTAACCCCAGCCTTTTGCAAGGGGTTTCATTCCCTCTTTGGGATTGAGTGGGTTAAGAGGTCTCCTCTTATTTTAATGAAGGGGATCTTTCTGCTTATCCTAGCTTGTTTTCAGCAGCTGCTTTTAGCCTTTAAAGCAACAGAGGCTTTGAAGATACCACAAAGAAGATAGCATTGAACACAGGGAGTATTTAAGTTCACGATTTTGGGGTGTGTGTTTAGGGGTGGTAAGATGGTTTTGTAATTTCTGGTTTTGTTTTTTTTTGTTTGTTTTGTTTCATTTGTTTATTTTTTTTTAGGAGCAGTGCACCTTCCTATAATTCTGGGTTGTGTCAAGTATGGCACTTCAAATTTTTTCAGCAGATTCGTTGTCTCACAAAAGGGACCTGCCCGGTGTCAAAGATAATGTCTGATATTGAGGCTTCTGATAGGTAAGTTGAGGATTGTCCCTGGGAGATAGAGGGTGAGCAGGGTACCAGGCTAGGAGTTACTGTGGAGGTGGTTTTTGAAGGCACCTGACCTCCGGCAATGGCCTGACTTTCGGCTCCGTGTTTACCTCATCGTTCGGCTCCTCATTTCATTTTGAAGATGTAAAGCCCTTGGCATGGCCGGGTCTTGGCACCAGGGAGACCGTGAGCTAGCCGAGTACCCATGACTGAGATAAGTATTGATTCCAGCACAGAACTAGATGCTACCAGAGTTGTTGTATTAGTGATAAAACTGTAAGCATCCTTTGGTTTTTTTGTATTGTACAGGCAGTCTGCAGCATTCAAACCACTATTCCAGTATGACAGAGAGCCTGCGGAAAGAGGTCATGGTCAAGTGGTTTCAGATTAAAACTACCACGCTAATGTGATGCTTTTGGACCCTATGTGGGTACATGCCTTTCCTTTTTGTTTTGCCCCTTCTCGCCCGGGAAGGTCAGTCATTGTTTGGCTTTTCAGGGGAGGTATAAATGGTGGCCATGTTACAGCATTGTTCCTTGTCTTTATTTTTAGGAAGTGAAGCTGGATATCAGCAGTCAAGGTTGATGGAGCGAGGTGAGTGGTGACCGGTGGACTGAACCGGTTGTTATTCCTTGGGTGCCGAATTCTGGTAAAGCTCTAAGCATCCATCGTCGTTTGTGTGTTTTAGGGGGTTCTCTTTATTACACCGAGCCCTGTCGCCGATGGATCCGGTTCGCTGCCCTCATAAGCCCTCCTGTAGTATTGCGGGACTCTGTGACAAAGCCTTTACCTTTTCCATTTGAAGGTGCCATTCGGGTAGCCTTTGGCAACTACTGAGGAGTTGCAGCGAGTCGGGGAGGGAGGAGGAGCCAGGGTCCGCTCAAGTTTCAGCAGTGCCGCATCACCTCGTCTCCTCTTAATCCAGGCACACCCTTCGATGACCGCGTTGGTCTCTGAGCGTGGCCAAAGCGTGCGGCCTGAGGACCCCGGCCTTCTTAGGAGACGGTGAGTAGCAGGATTGTTGGGTTTTGGCCTAGGTGCCAGTAAATTCATGTACTGATGTTTGGTTTTCTTTATTGTAGCCGAATAAGAGACAACAGCCTGGCCATGGCAGGAGCTTCCCGCATGGCGAAGCGGCCTTCTGTTGTGCCCAAGGAGGATTCATGTCCCCAGATGTCTGAGAGATAAGTTGAGGGCTACGATCCACAGAGGGAATGAAAGCGGGGGGTCAGGGCTCACTGGGAGGGATTTTTGAGTCCACTTTGAAGGTGAGTATGTCCAGGAAGGGGCCCCATAGGCCACATAAAGGGAAAGTATCGCATTTGATCACAATGCTGAGGTGCGCAGGGCAGAGCAGTCTCGGTGCGTGTTGTGTCATTTGTCTATCATGCGTTCTGTGTCTTTTGGGTATCTTGTGTCGCAGGTCTTTAGCCTTAGGCCTTCAATTTGCTTGCAGTCATTCATTTTGCCAAGAGTTTTCTCTCCTTATTGCATCCCCTCATTTGTCATCTCCTGTGTCACGGGTGCCTGCATGGGTTTGGCCTGGAGCTGCTCTGCCCTGCTGCATAGCCTGGCATATAGGTGTAATAGAACAAGGCCTGGGGACTTGAAATTCGTAATGCAGGGTGTAGTTTGGCCTCTAGATATTATAGATGGTATTCCTAGATTGACACAGGATGGCTGGAGCTGTTAAGTTCTCGTGCAACCCTTTGACTTTTATCATTACTTTCTTTCAGATGCAGACGGATTAAATCCGTGGCAGAGCGCCCGATACCGGGTGAGGGGGTTCCCGCAGGAAGGTTGGTCACCGTTTGTGTTTGCAGAGCAAGTGTAAATGGTGGCTGTGTTACAGCATTGTTCTTTTTTCTTAGGAGGTAAAGCCAGATCTCAGCAGTGAAGGTCAAGTGAACGAGGTAAGAAGTCACTGGTGGAAAGAACCACTTGTTATTCCTTGGGTGCCAAGTTCTGGTACAGCTCTAAGCATCCATTGTCATTTGTGTGTTTTAGGCGGTCCACTTGTATTATGCCGAAACCCCTCGCCGACCGGCCGACGGACCCAGCTTGCCACCCTTGCGAGCCCTCTGGAAGTGTTACAGGACTCTGCGACAAAGCCTTTACCTTTTCCATGTGAAGGTGCCGTCCGGGTAGCCTTGGGCAATGGCAGAGTAGTTGCAGTGAGTTGGAGAGGGAGGAGGAGCGAGGGTCTGCTCAAGTTTCAGCAATGCTGCATCACCTCGTCTCCTCTTAACGCAGGTATAGCCTGTGATGATGGCGTTGGCCTCTGAGCGTGGCCAAAGCATGCAGCCTGAGAACCCCGACCTTCTTAGGAGACAGTGAGTGGCAGAATTGATGGGTTTTGGCTGAGGTGCCACTAAGTTCGTGCACTGATGTTTGTTCGGTTTTCTTTATTATAGCCGCCTAAGAGACAACCAGCCCGGTTGACGGCAGGTGCTTCCCACATGGCGAGGTGACCTTCTTTTGCACCCAAGGCAGATTGACATCCCCAGACATCCAAGAGATAAGTTGAGGCTTGTGACCCACAGAGATGGTGAAAGAGGCGTGTCGAGTTAGGACTCACTGGGAGATATTTTTGAGTCAGATTTGGAGGTGGGGATACCCAAGAAGGGGCCCCTTATGCCCCATAGAGGGAAAGTCTTACTTTTGATCACAGTGCTGAGGTGCGCAGGGCAGAGCAGTCCCGGTACATGTCACTTGTCTATTGTGCGTTCTGTCTTCTGGGCATCTTGCGTCACAGGTCTTTTGCCTTAGCCCTTTGAGATGCTTATCGCAAACGCTGCGCATTATTCTTAGCATCTCTGCTCTTGGTGTTCCTCAGTGTGGTGCCAATACCATTGATCCTTTGTCTCGTGAGCTTGGAGGTGCATCAGAATCGCGTCTCTCTTTAGTGATGTTGAGTCGGGTGTCTTTTCAGCTCTTGTTCTGAGCTGCATCAACAGCTGTGCACCACAACGATCTATTATAGGGGATGAGGACTTGTAAGAATGTGAAGATAGCTAGAGGATTTTGCCCGTACAATTCTCGGGCTTCCATCTTTGCGGTTCTTGGAATAAGTCCTTCTGTTAGCATCCTCTTCTGCCAGGGTTCTTGCAGCCTCATTGGCTCACCGTTGATCTCGCCTAGGTCATCACATTCCTCATTGTCTCGGTCCCTGTGATCATCTAGCTCAGAGTTTTCTCTCCTTATTGTGTCCCCTCATTTGTCATCTCCTGTGTCACAGGTGCCTGAGTGGGTTTGGCCCGGAGCTGCTCTGCCCTGCTGCACAGTCTGGCATATGAGTGTATTAGGACAAGGCCTGGGTACTTGAAATTCGTGATGTAGGGTGTAGTTTGGCCTCAAGATGGTATTCTGAGATTGACACAGGATGGCTGGAGCTGTTAAGTTCTCATGCAACCCTTTGACTTTTGTCATCACTTTCTTGCAGATGTGGAGGGATTAAGTCCATAGCAGAGCGCCCTGGACTGGGTGAGGGGGTTCCTGCAGGAAGGTCAGTCACTGTTTGTCTTTGCAGGGCAAGCGTAAATGGTGGCTATGTTACAGCGTTGTTCCTTGTCTTTATTTTTAGGCGGTAAAGCCAGATCTCAGCAGTGAAGGTCAAGTGAACGAGGTAAGAAGTCACTGGTGGAAAGAACCACTTGTTATTCCTTGGGTGCCAAGTTCTGGTACAGCTCTAAGCATCCATTGTCATTTGTGTGTTTTAGGCGGTCCACTTGTATTATGCCGAAACCCCTCGCCGACCGGCCGACGGACCCAGCTTGCCACCCTTGCGAGCCCTCTGGAAGTGTTACAGGACTCTGCGACAAAGCCTTTACCTTTTCCATGTGAAGGTGCCGTCCGGGTAGCCTTGGGCAATGGCAGAGTAGTTGCAGTGAGTTGGAGAGGGAGGAGGAGCGAGGGTCTGCTCAAGTTTCAGCAATGCTGCATCACCTCGTCTCCTCTTAACGCAGGTATAGCCTGCGATGATGGCGTTGGCCTCTGAGCGTGGCCAAAGCATGCAGCCTGAGAACCCCGACCTTCTTAGGAGACAGTGAGTGGCAGAATTGATGGGTTTTGGCTGAGGTGCCACTAAGTTCGTGCACTGATGTTTGTTCGGTTTTCTTTATTATAGCCGCCTAAGAGACAACCAGCCCGGTTGACGGCAGGTGCTTCCCACATGGCGAGGTGACCTTCTTTTGCACCCAAGGCAGATTGACATCCCCAGACATCCAAGAGATAAGTTGAGGCTTGTGACCCACAGAGATGGTGAAAGAGGCGTGTCGAGTTAGGACTCACTGGGAGATATTTTTGAGTCAGATTTGGAGGTGGGGATACCCAAGAAGGGGCCCCTTATGCCCCATAGAGGGAAAGTCTTACTTTTGATCACAGTGCTGAGGTGCGCAGGGCAGAGCAGTCCCGGTACATGTCACTTGTCTATTGTGCGTTCTGTCTTCTGGGCATCTTGCGTCACAGGTCTTTTGCCTTAGCCCTTTGAGATGCTTATCGCAAACGCTGCGCATTATTCTTAGCATCTCTGCTCTTGGTGTTCCTCAGTGTGGTGCCAATACCATTGATCCTTTGTCTCGTGAGCTTGGAGGTGCATCAGAATCGCGTCTCTCTTTAGTGATGTTGAGTCGGGTGTCTTTTCAGCTCTTGTTCTGAGCTGCATCAACAGCTGTGCACCACAACGATCTATTATAGGGGATGAGGACTTGTAAGAATGTGAAGATAGCTAGAGGATTTTGCCCGTACAATTCTCGGGCTTCCATCTTTGCGGTTCTTGGAATAAGTCCTTCTGTTAGCATCCTCTTCTGCCAGGGTTCTTGCAGCCTCATTGGCTCACCGTTGATCTCGCCTAGGTCATCACATTCCTCATTGTCTCGGTCCCTGTGATCATCTAGCTCAGAGTTTTCTCTCCTTATTGTGTCCCCTCATTTGTCATCTCCTGTGTCACAGGTGCCTGAGTGGGTTTGGCCCGGAGCTGCTCTGCCCTGCTGCACAGTCTGGCATATGAGTGTATTAGGACAAGGCCTGGGTACTTGAAATTCGTGATGTAGGGTGTAGTTTGGCCTCAAGATGGTATTCTGAGATTGACACAGGATGGCTGGAGCTGTTAAGTTCTCATGCAACCCTTTGACTTTTGTCATCACTTTCTTGCAGATGTGGAGGGATTAAGTCCATAGCAGAGCGCCCTGGACTGGGTGAGGGGGTTCCTGCAGGAAGGTCAGTCACTGTTTGTCTTTGCAGGGCAAGCGTAAATGGTGGCTATGTTACAGCGTTGTTCCTTGTCTTTATTTTTAGGCGGTAAAGCCAGATCTCAGCAGTGAAGGTCAAGTGAACGAGGTAAGAAGTCACTGGTGGAAAGAACCACTTGTTATTCCTTGGGTGCCAAGTTCTGGTACAGCTCTAAGCATCCATTGCCATTTGTGTGTTTTAGGCGGTCCGCTTGTATTACGCTGAAACCCCTCGCCGACCGGCTGACGGACCTGGCTAGCTGCCCTCACAAGCCCTCTGGAAGTATCACAGGACTCTGCAATGAAGCCTTTACCTTTTCCATGTGAAGGTACCGTCTGGGTAGCCTTCAGCAACGGCTGAGGAGTTGCGGCAAGTCGGGGAGGGAGGAAGAGTGAGGGTCCACTCAAGTTTCAGCAATGCCACATCACTTCGTCTCCACTCAACCCAGGTATACCCTGCGATGATGGCGTTAGCCTCGGAGCGTGGCCAGAGCGTGCGGCCCGAGGACCCAGGGCCACTTAGGAGACGGTGAGTAGTGGAATTGTTGGGTTTTGGCCGACGTGCCACTAAGCTCGTGTACTGATGTTTGGTTTTCTTTATTGTAGCTGACTGAGAGACAACAGCCTGGCAATGGCAGGAGCTTCCTGGATGGTGAGAGGCGGCCTTCTTTTGCGCCCCAGGCAGATTCACATCCCCAGATGTCCGAGACATAAGTTGAGGGCTACGACCCACGGAGGGAATGAAAGCAGGGTGTTGGGTCAGGGCTCGCTGGGAGGGAGTTTTGAGTCAGCTTTGGAGACGGGGATACCCAAGAAGGGGCCCCTTAGCCCACATAATGGGAAAGTCTCACATTTGATCACAATGCTGAGGTGCACAGGGCAGAGCAATCCCAGTGCATGTTGTGTCACTTGTCTATTGTGCATTCCCTGTTTTTTGGGTGTCTTGTGTTGCAGGTCTTTTGCCTTAGCCCTTCGATGTGCTTGCAGTCATGCTTTTTGCTGAGAGTTCTCTCTCCTCGTTGCATCCCCTTGTTTGTCATCTCCTTTGTCACGGGTGCCTGCATGGGTTTGGCCTGGAGCTGCTCTGCCCTACTGCATACTCTGGCATATAGGTGTAATAGAAAAAGGCCCAAGGCCTTTAAATCTGTAATGTAGGGTATAGTTTGGCCTCTAGATGATATTCCTAGATAGGCACAGGATGGCTGGAGCTGTTAAGTTATTGTGCAGCACTTTGACTTTTGTCATCGCTTTCTTTCAGATGCAGATGCACTAAATCTGGGGCAGAGTGCCCCATACCAGGTGAGGGGATTCCCGCAGGAAGGTCGATCGCCGTTTGTCTTTGCAGGGCAAGTGTAAATGGTGGCTACGTTACAGCATTGTTCCTTGTCTTTGTTTTTAGGAGGTAAAGCCAGATCTCAGCAATCAAGGTCAAGTGAGCGAGGTAAGTGGTGACCGGTGGACTGAACCGGTTGTTATTGCTTGGATGCCAAGTTCTGGTAGTCTGAGCTTTAAGCATCCATTGTCATTTGTGTGTTTTAGGCAGTCCACTTGTATTATGCTGAACCCCCTCACCGACTGGCCGACAGACCTAGCTTGCTGCCCTCGTGCGCCCTCTGGAAGTATTACAGGACTCTGTGTTGAAGCCTTTAGCTTTTCCCTTTGAAGGTTCTGTCTTGGTAACATTTGGCAACTGCTGAGGAGTTGCAGCAAGTCGGGGAGGGAGGAGGAGCAAGGGTCCACTCAAGTTTCAGCAATGCCACATCAGCTCATCTCCTCTTAACCCAGGTATACCCTGCGATGATGGCGTTGGCCTCAGAGTGTGGTCAGAGCATGCAGCCCAAGGACCCCGGCCGTCTTAGGAGACGGTGAGTAGTGGAATTGTCAGGTTTTGGCCGACATGCCACTAAGTTCATGTATTGAAGTTTGGTTTTCTTCATTGTAGCTGACTAAGAAACAGCAGGAGCTTCCCAGAGAGCAGGGCAGCCTTCTTTTGCACCTGAGGCAGATTCACATCCCAGACTTCTGAGAGATAAGTTGAGGGTTATGGCCCACAGAGGGGATGAAGGCAGGGTGCTGGGTCAGGACTTACCAGGAGGGATTTTTGAGTCAGCTTTGGAGACAGGGATGTCCAAGAAGGAGCCCCTTAGCCCACCGTAAAGGGCAAGTCTCACTTTTGATCACAATGCCGAGGCAGGCAGAGCAGTCCCGGTGCATGTCACTTGTCTATTGTATATTCTGTGTCTTTTGGGCATCTTGTGTCATGTCTTTTTCCTTAGCCCTTCAAGGGGCCGGTTTATCGGAAATGCGGGGCGTCATACTTAGCATCTCAGCGTTCCCCAGCTGGGTGCCGAGACCATGGGACTGTTGGCTGATGAGCTCGGATGTGCACCAGAATTGCATCTCTGTTTAGAAGCATTGAGTCAGAGGTCTTTTATGGTCTTGTTCTGAGCTGTATTCACAGCTGTGCACTGCAGTGATCCATTACAGAGGATTAGGACTTGTCAGAATGTGAAGAACGGTAGAGGATTCTGACCGTACAATTCTCGGGCATCCATCTTTGCAGTTTTCAGAATAAGTCATTCTCTTAGCATCTTCTTCGAGCCTTGTCAGCTCACAATCGGTCTCACCGAGATCATCTCGCTCTGCATTCTCTGTCCTTGCAATCATTCTTCTTACCGAGAGTTTTCTTTCTTCATTGCATCTCCTTGTTTGTCATCTCCTGTGTCACAGGTGCCTGCCTGTATTTGGCCCGGAGCTGCTCTGCCCTGCTGCACAGTCTGGCATATAGGTGTAAGAGAACAAGGCCCAAGGCCTTGAAATTTGTGATGTAGGGTGTAGTTTGGGCTCTAGGCAATATTCCTAGATTGACACAGGATGGCTGGAGCTGTGAAGTTATCATGCAGCACTATGACTTTTATCATAACTTTCTTTCAGATGCAGATGGATTCAATTCTTGGCAGAGCACCCAATACCGGGTGAGGGAGTTCCCGCAGGAAGGTCAGTCACCATTTGTGTTTGTGGGGCGAGTGTAAATGGTGGCTATGTTACGGCATTGTTCTTTGTCCTTATCTTTAGGAGGTAAAGCTGGATCTTAGCCATCAAGGTGAAGTGAGCGAGGTAGGCAGTGACCGGTGGAAGGAAAAAGTTGTCATGCCTCGGGTGCCAGGTTCTGGTACAGCTCTAAGCATCCATTGTCATTTGTGTGTTGTAGGCGGTCCACTTGTATTATTCCAAACCCCCTCACCGACAGGATGGTTCACCACCCTTGTGAGCCCTCTGGAAGTATTATGGGACTCTGCCATGAATCCTTTATCTTTTCCATGTGAAGGTACCATCCAGGTAGCCTTCGGCAACGGCCGAGGGAGTTGCTGTGAGTCTGGGAGGGAGGGAGGAGGAGCGAGGGTCCACTCAAGTTTCAGCAATGCCACATCACCTCATCTCCTCTTTACCCAGGTATACCCTGCGATGACAGCGTCGGCCTCGGAGTGCGGCCAAAGTGTGCGGCCTGAGGACCTCGGCCTTCTTAGGAGATGGTGAGTAGCAGAATTGTCGGGGTTTTGGCTGACGTGCTGCTAAGTTCCTGTACTGATGCTCGGTTTTCTTTATTGTAGCCGACTAAAAGACAATAGCCTGGTGATGGCAAGAGCTTCTAGGACGGCGAGGCGGCCTTCTTTTGCACCCAAGGCAGATTCACATCCCCAGATGTCCGAGAGATAAGTCAAGGGGATGAAAGTGGGGTATCAAGTCAGGGCTCGCCGGGAGGGATTTTTGAGTCAGCTTTAGAGACGGGGATATGCAAGAAGTGGCCACTTAGCCCACATAAAGGGCAAGTATCACATTTGATCACAATGCTGAGGTGCACAGGGCAGAGCAATCCCAGTGCATGTTGTGTCACTTGTCTATTGTATGTTCTGTGTCTTATAGGCATCTTGTCTTGCAGGTCTTTTGCCTTAGCCCTTCAATGCGCTTGTGGTCATGCTTTTCGCTGAGAGCTTTCTCTCCTCATTACATCCCCTCGTTTGTCATCTGCTGTGTCACGGGTGCCTGCATGGGTTTGGCCCGGAGCTGCTCTGCCCTGCTACATAGTCTGGCATATAGGTGTAATAGAACAAGGCCTGGGGACTTGAAATTCGTAATGTAGGGTGTAGTTTGGCCTTTAGATGATATTCCTAGATTGACACAAGATGGCTGGAGCTGTGAAGTTCTCATGCAGCCCTTTGACTTTTGTCATCACTTTCTTTCAGATGCAGACGAATAAATCCGTGGCAGAGCGCCCGATACCGGGTGAGGGGGTTCCTGCAGGAAGGTCAGTTGCTGTTTGTGTTGGCAGGGCAAGTGTAAATGGTGGCTGTGTCACAGCGTTGCTCTTTGCCTTTATTTTTAGGAGGTAAAGCCGGATAGCAGCAGTCAAGGTGAAGTGAGCGAGGTAAGCGGTGACCAGTGGAAAGGAAAAGGTGTTATTCCTTGGATGTCAAATTCTGGTACAGCTCTAAGCATCCATTGTCATTTGTGTGTTTTAGGCAGTCCCCTTGTATTATGCCGAAACCCCTCGCCGACTGGCCCACAGACCCGGCTTGCCATGCTCGTGAGCCCTCTGGAAGTGTTATGGGACTCTGTGACAAAGCCTTTACCTTTTCCAGGTGAAGGTGCTTTCAGGGTAGCCTTGGGCAATGGCCGAGCAGTTGTGGTGAGTTGGGGAGGGAGGGGGGGGAGGAGCGAGGGTCTGCTCAAGTTTCGGCAGTGCTGCATCACCTTGTCTCCTCTTAACCCAGGTATACCCTGCGGCAATGGCGTTGGCCTCGGAGTCCGGCCTGAGGACCCCAGCCTTCTTAGGAGACTGTTGGGGTCTCCTCCCCTGCCGTGTAGCCCTGGGAGAGGGGCCCTGAGGGCACAGACATGGGGTTTCCCTGCCCCTACTCAGCCTCGTTCCCATTGGTTGGTTTGTGTTCCCTGCGCGGGCGGAAGGACCCTTGGTCCTGTGACTGGAACAGTTCCTCAGCAGAGCTCCGGCCATGCGGCTGGAGAAATAAACATCTCTGAAACATCTAGCAAGAATCTGTCTGTCCATATATATTTCCTTTCCACGGGACTCCTGGTTTGATATATGCGTGTTGCAGTATCCCCACTGCAACATAATGGTGGAGAATTGAGAGCAGAACGATCCCCGATCCCTAAGCGACTGATTTGTGTGAGTAAACCCTGGAAACTTTGGATTCCTCTTCTTGGTTTTGCTTTGCTATTCCATATCTAAACTATGGAGGAACCGTGGGAAGACTCTTGGCTCTCAGAGCCGCATATGGACATTTATCTTAAACTTAAAATGATTCTTGAACAACGATTTGTAAATTTTAGCTTGATTCAAGCTCAAAAAGAACTGAAACACTTCCTGGCATGGTTGTTTAAGAACTTTTTCTATGTTTCTATGTGTTGGTGGCGGAGCGAGGAGCGGCGGGACCCGGCGGTGCCCACCCGGCCGCGCGCAGCGCGTGGTGGAGCGAGCCCCGTGAACGCCCGAGCAAGAGGGGCGGCGCGCGGGCGGCGGCTGGCGGCGGTGGCGATGGAACGGAGCCGCACCCAGCCGAGACGCGCGCTGGAGCAGGGCGCGGGGGAGTCGTCGCTCGGGGGTCCGGCCGAGATGTGGGTGCAGCGCCCGGCACCGGCAGCGAAGCTGTGACCAGAGGAGGCGACGCACGGAGAACTGAGCGGCGCGGCCCGGCCCAGCCCACGCAGCCCCGAACGTGACCCCGGGAAGAGCGCGCGGGCATGAGCAGCCCCGACAATTCCAACACGGGAGCGACTGAAGGAGAGAGCAAAGACGCAGCGAGACAGAAAACAGCAGCCACTCGGAAAAAGGAAAAGATCGTAGTACCTAAGATCTTAGGGATAGTAAAATGGTATAATGTTAAGCAAAATTATGGTTTTATAACAAGGTGTGACAACCAGCAAGACATATTCGTGCATAGAACTGCTATTAAAAAGAATAACCCTGAAAAATGCATCCCAAGCTTGGGAGATGGAGAGGTGGTGGAATTTAAAATGTACTAGGGAGAAAAGGGTTACAAGCATCGCAGGTCACTGGGCCTGATGGTGTTCCTGTAAAAGGCAGTATATATGCAAAAAATCGTAGTCATGTTAGGCAATATCTCTATTGTAAGTCCCCCCTACAGTCTCCCTTTCCTAATCCCACCTTTCCCTTTTACCCTATGTCCTATTACCCCCAGTGTATTCCCAATCCGTTTTTTCATCCATGGTTTCCCTCACAAAACCATGCTTTTGCCAATTGTTTCCCCAAAAATCCCTTTCCAATGCCGAGTGGGGGATGAAAAGGGGGAGGGGAGAAGTTAAACCCTCTCCTGCCTCAGTTTCCTCACAAAGCATGCTCAGAGATTTCTGTCTCCTTTCTGTCAGCCCTAAGATGTTCCACAGAATCTGTTTGGACATTTATAGACTCAGGAGGGTGGCTTGTTTTGTTTTGAAACTGTTCTTGTTATGTTTATCCAGTTGTTTTCATTCTCCTTTTATTAAAATAAAATGGGTGAGGTGTTGGGGTCTCCTCCCCTGCCGTGTAGCCCTGGGAGAGGGGCCCTGAGGGCACAGACATGGGGTTTCCCTGCCCCTGCTCAGCCTCGTTCCCATTGGTTGGTTTGTGTTCCCTGCGCGGGCAGAAGGACCCTTGGTCCCGTGACTGGAACAGTTCCTCAGCAGAGCTCCGGCCATGCGGCTGGAGAAATAAACATCTCTGAAACATCTAGCAAGAATCTGTCTGTCCATATATATTTCCTTTCCATGGGACTCCTGGTTTGGTATATGCATGTTGCAGTATCCCCACTGCAACAGGAGACGGTGAGCGGCAGAATTGACGGGTTTTAGCCGTGGTGCCACTAAGTTCGTGCAGTGATGTTTCTTTGGTTTTCTTTTTTGTAGCCGACTAAGAGAGGACAGCCCAGCGATGGCAGGAGCTTCCCAGACGGTGAGGGGGTCTTCTTTCGTACCCAGGCGGATTCGCATCTCCAGATGTCTGAGAGATAACTTGACGGCTGTGACCCAGAGAGGGGATGAAAGTGGGGTGCTGAGTTGGGACTTGCTGGGAGGGATTTTTGAGTCAGCTATGGAGATTGCAATACCGAAGAAGGGCCCCCTTAGGCCCCATAACGAAAGTCTCACTTTTGATTACAATGCTGATGTGTGCAGAGCAGAGGAGTCCCAGTGCATGTCATGTCACTTGTCTATTGTGCATTCTCTGTCCTTTGGGCATCTCATGTCTCGTGCCTTCTGCCTTAGCCCTTCGATGTGCTTGCAGTCGTTCTCGCCAGGAGTTTTCTCTCCTCGTTTATCATCTGCTGTGTCACGGGTGCCTGCATGGGTTTGGCCCAGAGTTGCTCTGCCCTGCTGCATAGCCTGGCCTATAGGTGTAATAGGACAGGGCCTGGGGACTTGAAATTTGTAATGTAGGGTGTAGTTTGGCCTCTAGATGATATTCCTAGATTGACACAAGATGGCGGGAGCTGTTAAGTTCTCATGCAGCCCTTTGACTTTTGTCATCACTTTCTTGCAGATGCAGACAGATTTAATCTGTGGCAGAGCGCCCCATATCGGGTGAGGGGGTTCCTGCAGGAAGGTCAGTCGCTGTTTGTGTTTGCAGGGCAAGTGTAAATGGTGGCTATGTTACAGCATTGTTCTTTGTCTCTGTTTTTAGGAGGTAAAGCCGGATAGCAGCAGTCCAGGTGAAGTAAGCGAGGTAAGCGGTGACCAGTGGAAAGAAGAAGTTGTTATTCCTTGGGTGCCGAGTTCTGGTACAGCTCTAAGCATCCATTGTCATTTGTGTTTTAGGCAGTCTGCTTTTATTCTCCGAACCAACTGGCCGACAGTCCCGGCTCACCGCCCTCATGAGCCTTCCAGAAGTGTTATGTGTCTCTATGATGATGTCTTCACCTTTTCCATTCGAAGGTCCTTTTTGTGCAGTCTTCGGCAACGGCCGAGGAGTTGCGGCGAGTCGGGGAGGGAGGGAGGCGGAGCGAGGGTCCACTCAAGTTTCAGCAATGCCACTTCACCTTGTCTCCTTTTAATCTAGGTATACCCTGCGACGACAGTGTCAGCCTCGGAGCAAGACCAAAGCGTGCGGCCTGAGGACCTGGGCCTTCTTAGGAGACAGTGAGTAGCGGAATTGTTTGGTTTTGGTCTGCGTGCCACTAAGTTCGTGCACTGATGTTTGTTTGGTTTCCTTCATTTTAGCCCACTAGGAGACAACAGCCCGGCGATGGCACGAGCTTCTTGTATGGCAAGGTGGCCTTCTTTTGCACCTGAGGCAGATTCACGTCCCCAGACATCCTAGAGATAAGTCGAGGCCTGCGATCCACAGCAGGGGTGAAAGCGGGGTGTCAAGTTGAGATTTTGGAGTCAGCTTTGGAGGTGGGGATACCCAAGAAGGTGCCCCTTAGGCCCCATAAAGTGAAAGTCTGGCTTTTGATCACAATGCCGAGGTGCGCAGGGCAGAGCAATCCCGGTGCGTGTTGTCACCTGTCTATTGTTATGTTCTGTGTCTTTTGGGCGTCTTGCATCTCGTGTCATCTGCCTTAGCCCTTCGATGTGCTTGCGGTCGTTCTTTTCGCAGAGGGTTTCTGTCCTTGTCATGTCTCCTCATTTGTCATCTCCTGTGTCACGGGTGCCTGCATGGGTTTGGCCCGGAGCTGCTCTGCCCTGCTACATAGTCTGGCACGTAGGTGTAATAGGACAAGGCCTGGGGACTTGAAATTTGTAATGTAGGTTGTAGCTGGGCTCTAGATGATATTCCTAGATTCACACGAGATAGTTGGAGCCGTGAAATTCTCATGCAGCCCTTTGACTTTTGTTATCACTTTCTTTCAGATGCAGATGGATTAAATCCGTGGCAGAGCGCCCGATACCGGGTGAGGGGATTCCCGCAGGAAGGTCAGTCACTATTTGTCTGTGCTGGGCAAGCGTAAATGATGGCTATGTTATAGCACTGTTCTCTGTCTTTATTTTTAGGAGATAAAGCCGGATAGCAGCAGTCAAGGTCAAATGAGTGAGGTAAGTGGTGACCGGTGGAAGGAAAAAGTTGTTATTGCTCGGGTGCCGAGTGCTGGTACTCTAAGCAGCCATTGTCATTTGTACGTTTTAGGCAGTCCACTTGTATTATGCCAAATCCCCTCACCGACCGGCCGACAGAGCCGGCTCGCCGCCCTCGTGAGCCCTCCCAAAGTGTTATGGGACTCTGCAATGAAGCCTTTACATTTTCTGTTCAAGGTGTCTTGCGGGTGACCTTTGGCAATGGCGGAGGAGTTGTGGCGAGTTGGGGAGGGAGGCAGGAGGAGCGAGGGTCCCCTCAAGTTCAAGCAATTCCACAGCACCTTGTCTCTCCTTAACCCGGGCATACTACGCAATGATGTTGTCGGCCTCAGAGCGTGGCCGAAGCGTGCCGCCAGAGGACCCTGGCCTTCTTAGGAGACGGTGAGTAGCGGAATTGTCAGGTTTTGGCTGACGTGCCACTAAGTTCATGTACTGATGTTTGGTTTTCTTTGTTGTAGCCGACTAGGCGATGGCAGGAACTTCCTGGACCCTGAGGTAGCCTTATTTTGCACCCGAGGCGGATTCACATCCCGGACATCCGAGAGATAAGTCGAGGGTTACGACCCACAGAGGGGATGAAAGCAGGGTACCGGGTCGGGCCTCGCCGGGAGGGATTTTTGAGTCGGCTTTGAAGGCGGGAATGTCCCAGAAGGGGCCCCTTAGCCCACATAAAGGGCAAGTCTTACTTTTGATCACAATGTCGAGGCGGGCAGAGCAGTCCCGGTGTGTGTCGTGTCACTTGTCTATTGTATGTTCTGTGTCTTTTGGGCATCTTGTGTCTTAGGTCTTTTTCCTTAGCCCTTCGAGGGGCCAGCTTATCGGAAATGCTGGGCATCATCCTTAGCATCCGTGTTCCTCGGCCGGGTGCCGATACGGTCAGACCTTTGACTGACGAGCTCGGATGCACATCGGAATTGCATCTCTGTTTAGAAGCATTGAGTCAGAGGTCTTTTATGGTCTTGTTCTGAGCTGTATTCACAGCTGTGCACCGCAGTGATCCATTACAGAGGATTAGGACTTGTCAGAATGCAAAGAGTGGTAGAGGATTCTGACCGTACAATTCTCGGGCAGCCATCTTTGCGGTTCTCGGAATAAGCCCTTCTGTTAGCATCTTCTTCGAGCCTCGTCGGTCTCGCTGACATCATCTCGCTCCGCATTCTCTTGGTCCTTGTGGTCATTCCTCTTGCCGGAGTTTTCTCTCTTCATCGCATCTCCTCGTTTGTCATTTCCTGTGTCACAGGTGCCTGCGTGGGTTTGGCCCAGAGCTGCTCTGCCCTGCCATGTAGTCTGGTGTATAGGTGTAGTAGGACAAGTCCCAAGGCCTTGAAATCTGTAATGTAGGGTGTAGTTTGGCCTCTAGCCGGTATTCCTAGATTGACACAGGATGCCTGGAGCTGTTAAGTTATCATGCAGGACTCTGACTTTTGTCATCGCTTTCTTTCAGATGCAGATGCAGATGAAATCTGTGGCAGGGCCCCCCAGACCGGGTGAGGGGGTTCCCTCAAGAAGGTCAGTCACCGTTTGTGTTTGTGGGGCAACTGTAAATGGTGGCTATGTTACAGCATTGTTCTTTGTCTTTGCTTTCAGGAGGTAAAGCCAGATAGCAGCAGTCAAGGTCGATGGAGTGAGGTAAGCAGTGGCAGAATGAGTTGTTATTGCTTGGTTATCAATTTCCGGTGCAGTTCTAAGCATCCATTGTCATTTGTGTGTTTTAGGCGGTCTGCTTGTATTACGCCGAAACCCCTCGCCGACCGGCCGACGGACCCGCTTCGCCACCGTTGTGAGTGCTCTGGAAGTATTACGGGACTCTGCAATGAAGCCTTTACATTTTCTGTTCTGAGGTACCTTCCGGTACATCCATGGCCGAGGAGTTGCGGTGAGTCGAGGAGGGAGGGTCCACTTAAGTTTCAGCAATGCCCCAACACCTTGTCTCCTCTTAACCCAGGCATACCCTGTGATGACGGCGTTGGCCTTGGAGCGTGGCTGAAGCATGCAGTCCGAGGACCCCGGCCTTCTTAGGAGATGGTGAGTAGTGGAATTGTCGGAGCTTTGGCCGACGTGCCACTAAGTTCCTGTAGTGATGTTTGGTTTTCTTTATTGTGGTTGACTAGGAGATGACAGCCCGGTGACGACAGGAGCTTCCCAGAGGGTGAGCCAGCCTTCTGTTGTGCCTGAGGAGGATTCCCATCTCCAGATGTCTGAGAGATAAGTTGAGGGCTACAATCCACTGAGGGAATGAATGTGAGGTGTTGGGTCAGGGCTTGCTGGGAGGGATTTTTGAGTCAGCTTTGGAGGTGGGGATGTCCAGGAAGTGGCCCCTTAGGCCACATAAAGGGCAAGTCTCACTTTTGATCACAATGCCGAGGTGAGCAGAGCAGTCCCAGTGTGTGTCACTTTTCTATTGTATGTTCTGTGTCTTCTGGGCATCTTCTGTTGCAGGTCTTTTGCCTTAGCCCTTTGAGATGCTTATTGGAAACGCTGGGTTTAGCATCTCTGCTCGGTGCTCCTCGGCCCGGTGCCGATACCATCTATCCTTTGACGCGAGAGCTTGGAGGCGCATCAGAATTGCATCTCTCTTTAGAAGCATTGAGTCAGAGGTCTTTTATGGTCTTGTTCTGAGCTGTATTCACAGCTGCATGCCGCAATGATCCATTATAGCAGATTAGGACTTGTCAGAATGTGAAGAGTGGTAGAGGGTTCTGACCGTATGATTCTCGGGCATCTGTCTTTGCAGTTCTCAGAATAAGTCCTTCTTCTGCCAGGGTTCTTCAAGCCTCGTCGGCTCACCGTCAGTCTCGCCTAGGTCATCTCATTCCTTGTTCTCTCGGTCCTTGCGATCGTTCTTCTCGCCTAGGGTTTTCTCTTCATCGCATCCCCTCCTTTGTCCTTGCCTGTGTCACAGGTGTCTGCATGAATTTGGCCCAGAGCTGCTCTGCCCTGCTGCACGGTCTGGCATATGGGTGTAATAGGACAAGGCCTGGGGACTTGTAATTTGTGATGTAGGCTGTAGTTTGGCCTCTAGATGGTATTCCTAGATTGACACAAGATGGCTGGAGCTGTTAAGTTCTCGTGCAGCCCTTTGACTTTTGTCATCGCTTTCTTTCAGATGCGGAGGGATTAAATCCGTGGCAGAGTGCCCGATACCGGGTGAGGGGGTTCCCACTGGAAGGTCGGTCACCATTTGTGTTTGTGGGGCAAGTGCAAATGGTGGCTATGTTACAGCATTGTTCTTTGTCTTTATTTTTAGGAGGTCAAGCCAGATCTCAGCCATCAAGGTGAAGTGAGTGAGGTAAGTGGTGACTGGTGGACTGAACTAGTTTTTCTTGCTCAGTTATCAATTTCTGGTGCAGCTCTAAGCATCTGTTATTTTTTGTGCATTTTAGGTGGTCCACCGGCAAGATGTCCCGGTCTGGGATGCTGGCAGCCAGGTGGGTGCAAGCTTAAGGTATAGGTGCAGTGTACTTTAATTGGAGGGGGGAGGTTGTGATTTCAGAGTCTTTCAGGATGTTTTTTGCTTTGTTTCTTTGCAGGTGCTGCTGCTGCCTTGGACATGCCAAGAAATAGAGACAATCAGGTGAGTTGGCCTTTAAGTGGGGCAAGTAATAGGTGAGTTGTATGTGGCGGTGTTTTCCATTTTGTTGTCTTAGGTACCGTGAGCAGCTGCGGAGCCAAAGTTTGGAAGCGGCAGGTAAGTGATGAGCCTCGGCCCTTAGGAGGGAGGGAGGCCTTGCGGAAGGGGTCGCTTTTGGGACGTCTCATCGCGGTCTGAATTTTTTTTCTGAATTTTTGCAGCCACCGAAACAGACCCTGGGGACTGTATCAACATCCATGGCGCCTGTGTGTTCATTTCCATCAAGGATGGATTTTGTCGGCTCGTCTTCCAAAAGCTAAGTGTTGGGACCGGTGGTGGGGACAAGGGAAAACCCTTTGGAATTGCAGGAGGCAATTTGAAGTTAGCTTAGAGGAGAGGGCTGTAGCGGGATAGGCCCCTTGGAAATAAGGGAGAGGGTTTCTCCTCAGCATCGCCCGACCTTTTGCTGGGCAGGACGGTTCCGACCCGTCTCCTTGTTCTCATGAGCTTCACATCATCGGCCTTCTCTGAGTCTCTATGTCATCGCGGGTCTTTTTGCCTGAGGAGCTCGCCTTTGGGTCCAGAGCGATCACCCCGGTCCCCTAGCAGTTGTTGCCTTCTTCTCTAGGCCTACTGAGCTTCTTGAGCATCCTCTTAACAGCTTTGGTACTAACTTCTTGTAAGGACTTATGTTTCGCCATCATGTGCTATTGCCATAGAGCTTTCTTTCCTTTGGCATCATTGGCCTCTGGCTCATCTTGCTGTAGGAATCTTGGGTCCATCAGGTGAAACTGCTGGGCAGTTTCAACTTGTGTCTATGTTCTGTAGGTTGTGTCTTTGTTATGTAGTGTCCATTGTCCTCTGTGTCACAGGGCTTTGTTGCATGTCAGTGATTTTTTTTTTGCATTGTTCTGGGCCGTATTGGCTGTACTCTACTTGCCTACTTTCCTGGATGGGTCTTATTCTGGCATCTTTACCTTCTTACTTCTTGAGACTGGAGGAAGTACACAAGATGTTCTCATCCATCTTCCTTCTCAGTTTTGGTACTGGCTTCTTTTCACATGCCATTCCCTTGGACTTCTATAGGGAGGGTATCGGACCCTCCCTCCATGACCGCAGTATTTCAGTAGGTTCCATCGCCTCTAAGTGTATTGCACTCAAGAATTAATCTTCTGGAGACTCATCTCGAGCCCTCGTGTCATCTTTTCTTAATTTAGGGTGCCGCCCGTCCGTGCGCCGCTTAGCCACCCTGCCCTGGCACGTAGAGTCACAGTTAGATAGAACAGTCATAAAACTTAAGGGTTCATCTATTTTCTATGGGGTTTTGGGCAGAAAATTTATGGGCCTGGTGTGGGGATAACTCCTAGCCACGGGCCACTCTCTGACCGCTTCACATTTTCTTGCAGGTCCCGAGGCAGCTTTGGATCTCCACGGTCACCGATGCTACCGATTTTCCCAGAATCTACGGCTCGACGTCGAGGAGCAGCAGCCAGGGAAGATGTACCAAAGTATCTTCATCGGTGGAGTGTTTTGATGAATGGCTGCAGTCAGTGTGTAAGCTGAAGAGCGTGTGACTGTCTGTATCTGTGTGTGAGAGGTTGTGTCTGCCTATGTGGTTGTGTCTGCCTGTGAGAGTGTGTGTGTGGAATGGTTCTAACCTTTTGTGTTTGGTTTTTGCCTTTCAGGTTTTTCAACACATTTTTAAATTTAGAATAAAAAAACCCCAGCTGGGGTTTTTTTTCCCCCCCCCTGTTGGGGAAGATGAAACAGGAAAGCCTTGGAAATATGATTGCCTGACAAAAGATTTTGGGAATATGAAAACTACAGGCAACATCGAAATGAAAGCCACTTTTGAAATACCAGGTCTTAGTTACTGAACAACTAGAAAACAATGGTATGGCCGACTGAAGTAATCCCCTCTTGATGGAACAATACCCTCTGCTTGCAAACAGGTCCAAGGGTCAGAGCAGACCCTACTAGCTCAGCAGAAGGGGTCCAAAGAGTAGTTTTTAGAAGTTAAGATGTAACACTCTATGGTAATATAAGAACTCTTATAGGCTGTATGTAAATGCTATAGGATTTGTATCTTGTATTAGATTGGTTAGTGACAATTAGAATATTCAGTGCAGAAGATGATTTATTGTATTGTAACCAGGACTTCAGACATTCTCATTTCCTCTCTTCCACTTCTACTCTTGCTCCTATTCTCACTCTCTCTCTTCTTCTCATTCACATTCTCATTCTCTCTTCCATTCTATTCTCCTGCTCTCTCTTCCACTCTTGCTCTTACACTCTCTCTCTCACCCGTTCACTCTCTTGCTCTCTTGGGCCTGCTCAGAGCTGAGTCTACCAGCTCTGAGCAGTGCCCCAATACCCACGCCCTTTACAATAAACTGGCTGTGTCCCAAGACCTGCCTATAGAGATCTCTCGTCTCCATCCGTCACCGTCTACGTCCGGCTGTCCCGACTGGACCCCAGAACCCCCGTAACCTACACCCCTCGACTCGGTTTTTTTTTCCTCGGTCCCGACCAGTCTGCGAGGTGATGTTCATCACCAAGGTTTGGGTGCGGACCGTGCCGGGGCCGGGGTTTTGTCAGGCAGGACGATTTGGAGGGTCTGGGGAACCCTGTTCCCGAGGGGCCTGGGTGGGGAGAGTGGTTGAGATGATGGTGGGATTGTGTGGAAGCTGAAAGAGGTGTGTGTGTGTGTGTGTGTGTAATGGTTCTAACCTTGTGTGTTTGGTTTTTGCCTTTCAGGTTTTTCAACACACTTTAAATTTAGAATAAAAAAACCCCAGCTGGGTTTTTTTTTTCCTTGGTCCCAGCCAGTCTGCGAGGCGATGTTCATCGCCAAGGTTTGGGTGCGGACCGTGCCGGGGCCGGGGTTTTGTCAGGAAGACAATTTGGAGGCTCCCGGGAACCCTGTTCCCGAGGGGCCAGGGTGAGGAGAGTGGTCGAGATGAGAGCAAGGATGGGGTTCCGTGGAACCTGAAAGAGGTGTGTGTGGTGGATGACTGTTATGTTCTCCCTGTGGTGCTGTTGTTTTGGGTTTCCGCTAACAATAAAACAAAATGTAGCAAGTTTTCCAGAAATAGAAAAATTGTTATATTGTATTGATATGTATTTGGCTTGTGTTGCTCTGTATTGGTCTGTATTTGTGTTTGCTGCTGCATTTCCATGTATTGCTCTGTATGCAAATTGGACTTTTACCAGTGTGTATATGGGTTGTATTTGTATACATTGTTGTTTCTGTATTTTGTGCTAGAGTGTAAATACAAAAATCCATTCAATAAAGTTGAATAAACCCTAAAACCCTAATAAAGATACCCACCCCCCCCCCCCCCCCAGCTCCTGTCTTTTTCTTTGGTGTGGTTTAGTCATTTTTTCACTGTATTTCTTGCTTTGCTTTACTTTTTAGTCTATTCCTCACTTTACTTTTCCCTGTCTATCGTTATTTCTGTGTCTTTCTTTTTCTCACTGTTTCTACCTCTGTCTCTCAGTTTCTCTTCTTCTCACTCTCTCCAGTTATGTTTCTCTCTAGGTTTATTTTCCTATTTCTCTTTAACTATTTCCTTGTTTGTCTTTGACTCCATTTCTTCGCTTCTCTAGAACTGTTTCTTTGCTTTTCTCTTTCTCGTTATTGCTTTGTCTCTCTCTTTCTCTTTTACTCTAACTCTGTTTCTGTCCTTCTCTATTTTTCTCTTTAACTCTGTTTCTTTGTTCCTCTGTTTGTCTTTATTCCTGTGCTTCTCTACTTTTCACTTTCCTCTTCTCTCCAACTCTACTTTTCTCTTTCTCTCTAACTTTACTTCCTCTCTCTCTCTCTTTAGCTTTGCTTTTCTCTTTCCCTCTCGCTTTTCTGCTTTGCTTTTCTCTTTCCCTCTAACCTTAACTTTTCAACTTTACTTTCCTCTTTCTCTTTCACTTTAACTTTATTTCTAACTTTTATGTTAGAAATAAACTTTATTTTAATTTATAGCTTAAATTTTAAAAAAGCAGCAGTAGAACTTTTAATGCTCCCTGGGAGTAAAAAAAAAAAAGTTTTACATATAAAATTTTTACTCCCAGGGAGCATTAAAAGTTCTACTGCTGCACCAGACTCTATTATTTTTTCTTCTTTTTATATATAGTATATAGGGCCCGTAATTAGTGTTCCACATGGGCGTAACTAATTGAATTGATTAATCATTACATAGCTACTCCCATCTGGAGCATTAATTGAATTAGATAATTGGATAATTAGTTAATTAGCCAATTTTTTAGTGTGCGCACACACACCACCCACACCTATCACTCATCCTAAGCTCTACCCCCATTCGTCACAGGCTCCCACCTCACCATGCGTCGTCGCCCCCTGGCCCTGGTTGCCACCCCCCTGGCCCCAGTCGCCGCCCCCCTGGCTCACATCACGCGATCCCGGTGGGGCCCCTTGGCTCTGCCCTGGCAGCGCCCCTGCCGTGTGCATCACGCGGCTCTGCCCCCAGAGCCGCCCCCGGCACCGCCCCCCCGCCGCGCGTCATAATATAAATGAAGAAGAATGACAGGTAGAAGGGGAAATGAATGTCTCCTCCCCAAGGGAAGGCTCTTAAATTGGATAGGAGCCATTTCTCTAGGAACTGCTGCCTCTGATTGCCGCTGGAATGGCTCTGGAAGGAGCTTAGAGGGGATCATTCACCTCGTATTTGTCCTGGATGTGCAGAGCTGGGGAGATGCTTTGGGGCTGAGAGATTTCCTGTGCCATCTTCCATGAACACGAAGAAAGGTGGATTAAAAGTGCCTGCAGAGCTGTGATGTGCAGCCTGTGGCTCCCTGCTCCCACTGCTGCTCTGCTCAAGGAGTTTCTCAGCCCCAGAGCAGGAGAAAAAGGCAGAAAATCATGGAATCCTGGGGTTGTTGAGGCTGGCCTTTGCCTTTAGCATCATCAAGTCCAAACATTAACCACCACCATGGTCACATCAACCCATGACCTCAAGTGCCATGTATTTATCTGTACATATTTATCCGTACATATTTATCCCTGTATTTATCCATATATGTTTATCCATATATTTATCTGTGTATTTACCCATGTATTCATCCCTGTATTTACCCATGTATTTTATGAACACTCAAGTGCCATATCCATGTATTTTATGAGCACTTCCAGGGTTGGTGACTCCACCACTGCCCTGGGCAGCTGTTCCAGCGCTGGACAACCTTTCCCATGCTGGGCCAGGAGAGGGATTCTGGAAATCCAGACTCTGAGGAGCAGGGGATTAAGGCAGCATTGGATTCCTTTATTCTCCCAGAAGGATAAAGGAGGTTTATCCCCAGACGAACCAGAGGTGATCACACTGAGGCCATCAGTGGGATTTCTTCCTTACTCCCACAAATACCCACTGGGGTGACAGAGTTCCCTACAAGGGCGGTGTTGGAAGGAGCTGCTGGAATGTTTTGCTGTTTATTGGGACAAATGCTACTGATTTAGATGTAAACTCATTTTGAAATGAGCCAGCCCTCTCTCTCTACTCTGTCGCACACAGGAATATAAGAAGCTGGGAATAGAGATCAGCAAGTTTTGAGAATAACGAGCCGGCGTTTTTCTGTAGGAAGGAAAGAAGCAAGTGCCTGGCCCCAGGAGCCGAGACGCTTGGGCTGCAGAAGCTGCAGGGCGCCCAGAGCCGGCTTTTCCCTCTGCTCTGTCCCTGCCCCCGGGCTGAGCTGGGCGGCGCTGCTGCCGCCTGGTGGCGAGAGCGCGGCACTGCCGCCCCCGAAACTGCGCCCCGGTGCCGGCTGAGCCGAGAGGGCGGCGGCCTCGGTGGCTGCCGAGCGTGGCAAGGGCAAAGAGCGGGAGCGAGCGGGGCTGGGTCTGTCAGCGGAGGGGAGGGGCGAAGGACGGTTCGGAGCGCCGAGGGACACGGCCGTGCATGAGTGGGGCCACAGCTATGGAAAGGAGCGGGCGCCGTGCGGGGCGGTGACCGCGACGAATGACAGCGCGGGGGGCGGCCCGGCGGGGCCGGTTTTGCCGGGCAGCAGAGGCGCGGTCGCAGCGCGACCCGGGCGGGTGGCACCGGGCGGGCACGGTCGGAATCGAGCCGCCCGCGTGTCGCTCTCAAGGAGGCGGCTCGGAAAGGAAGGCGCAGTTCCGCGCTCTCGGGACGGTGTTAAGTGACGTTTTTATTAGAACCTGCCAGGACCTTGCAGAGGGTGGTTTACACTTCCGCCACACTCAAGATGGCAGACGCACTAGGCCCCTGCGAGAGGTGTCCCTGCCGATGCCTGCCGCCGGTCGCGGAGCAGTCGCCCGCCTCCGGCGCCGCTGACCCCACCAGCCGTGTCCTCGCGCCGGGAAGCACCGCGGAAAATCGCGCGGAAAGCGCGGGGCCGGCGTCGGAGTCCGGGCCGGATTCAGGCAGCCGAATAGACAGAAGTCCTTGTGAGGGGCGGCGGGGGCCCTTAAGTGTACCACACTAAAGATGGCGGCTCGACCGGAAGTGGCTTCTGCCAGTACCCAAGATGGCGGCAAAGGAAGGAAGTTACGTCACCGCCACACTAAAGATGGCGGTCGTTTATGCTGTTTTCTGACCTTCTCAATATGGCGGCAGGGAAGCCCCCCCCCCCCCCCCCCCCCCCCCAAGCTGCGTCTATTCGGCTGCCTGAACGCGACGCCGACGCCAGCCCAGCGCTTGCACGCAATTTTCTGAGGCGTTTCCCGCTATGCGGACACCGACTGTGGGGTCAGCGGCGCCTGGGGCAGGCGGGAGCATTCAGGCAGCCAAATAGACGGAGCGGGGTCCTTCCGGCCGCCATCTTGAGAAGGTCGAATAGCCACATTGGTGCGGTACTGGCGACTTCCGCCCTTCTTCGCCAGGAGCGGCAATGGCGGGGAGCCCGGGGAGCAGCGCTGCCGGGCCGGGGGCACCGGCGCGGGTGCTCCGGGCTCGGAGGTGAGCGGGGAACGGGGTCAGCCCCGAGCGGACGGTGGGGGCCGCGGGGGATCGGTATTCCGGCCCAGGGATGGGTGTCCCGGCCCAGGGATGGGTGTCCCGGCACAGGGATGGGTGTCCAGGACTATCTAATAATATTATATAACGATCGTACAAGGAGATCTATATAAAAAATCCTCCATTGTCATCCTTCTCCCAGCCCCGCTGTGTTTTCAGGATCTTGGGGGAAGAGTTTGGGTCTGGACAAGGCTCTCGGGCACAGGGTGGGATTCTTGGGGTGCAGGGCCAGGATTTGGACTCGATGCTCCCTGTGGGTCCCTTCCAGCCCAGGAAATGCTGCGATCCTGTGCCTCTGATGGTGAAATAAAGGGGACCGGTGGGGTTTGTGCCCGCTGTGTTCACGGCCCCGCTGGCTCAGGGCGGGTTAAAGGCGCAGCTGCCCCGAGACAGCGGGACCGGCCGGGGCTGCTCGCTCCCGGTGCTGCCGCCTTGTGGGGAGAGCCCGGCACTGCAGCCCGGACAGGCGCTGGACCACGGGATCGGCGTGGAACAGCAGCGCAGGGAATGCTGAGGCACCCCAGGGAATGCTGCGGTCCCAGGGAAGGCTGAGGCGTCCCAGGGAATGCTGAGGCAGCGCAGGGAATGCTGCGGTCCCAGGGAAGGCTGAGGCGTCCCAGGGAATGCTGCGGTCCCAGGGAATGCTGAGGCGTCCCAGGGAAGGCTGAGGCACCCCAGGGAAGGCTGAGGCGTCCCCTGCCCGGGGCACTCGGCAGCAAATCCCTGATGTTGAGCAGAAAAAGTAAAGTTCTGGGTTAGTGGGAGGGGGTTTCTGGAATGGAGTTGGGACAGGTGCTGATCCACGCATGGAATCAGGGCTGGTTTGGCTTGGAAGGGACCACCACGATCAATACACTCTGTTTGTTGTCTGATTCCACAGCAAAGAACATCCAGAACTGCCACCTCACCCTCATGGACAGCAGGAATGCCTTCCATAGCTCTTGTTTCGGAATGGGAATGGCTGTTGGGAGCTCTGGCAGGACCAGGTAAGAACAGAAATGGGATCATTCCAGCTGCTGCTGGAGGTGGTTTTCTGCTTTCAGGCTGTTCTTCTCATTGATCCTTTCACAGCAGTGTTCTAGGGCATATTTGAGGGTAATTCCAGGAATTTCAAACCAGATAAAAACTGGTGGGGAAAAAATGTGAACCTGATCCATTTCTGGTAATTCCAAGCTTCTCCCACAAGACCGTTCCAGGGGAAACCTGATAAAAGGGTAAAGATGCAGAGGAACAAGTGCTGTAAACCCCCCTGGCGCTCTGACAGAGCAAACCTTGCAGTACTCCCAGCAGATCTCTTGGAGAAAGTGTGGGATCGCAAGGTTTTCCAGGAAAGCAAAACAAGGGCGGAGATGAGGGAATAGGCTTCCAGTTATTCCTTTAGCTGAAAGCCTGGGGGAATTGAGAGGGGCCACAAGAACTGTTTGTGTAGGAAAATGGGAGTTTGGGGGCTGAATCTGAGTTTCTCTCTGGGGCATTTTTGAGGGAAAAGCTGAGGTGCTGTTTAAGGGAGAGAATGCACATTTTTGGGGTGGAAAAGGTTTAATCAATATTGTAGAGGAAGTAAAATGTTGGGGGTAAAAGTGGATGCAATCTGGAGGAGACAGAATGAATATTTTGGAGGCAAAATGGGGAACTCAGTAGTGGACAGATGGGGAACATTTTGGAGGCAACACTTGACAAACTCTCTGGGGTGGAGAACGAACACATTGAGGGAAAAATGAGGTGATGAGCAGTGGGCACGTAGGGAAGGTTGTGGGGGTAAATCTTGAGAAAAGCCCCGTGGTATTCAAGAAATCCTTGGAAGCAGGACTGAGGAATTCAGTGGTGGAAAAATAGGGGAATTTTGCGGGTGTAAAACTTTAAAAGATCTAAGAGTTGAGAGTGTGTGTTTTTAGGTAAAAAGGATGTCTTGTTGAAGTTGGGTGTCTGGATTGTGGCATTTATGGATCACAGGATGTTTTTCCAGAAAGTAGAAGATAAAGAAGACTCCCAAAGCCTCGGTAGCTGTGTTAAGAAATCCCTCCCAGGGAAGAAAGGTACCTAAACCTCCTAGAAGTAGGGACTAATTAGCATGGGAAGGGGAAAACCCACGCCCAGTGGGAGAGAGCACGCCGGGTAACAGAAGAGAAGGATGCCCTTAAGAAGAAGCAGGGAAGGTGAATTTCTCGGTTTGCTGAAATGTATCAAAAAGTTTGGAATCTGGGTCTGTGTGGAGGCTGGGATTTTCTCGGCCATATGCAGAGCCCAGCACTAGGAATAAAGTAATTCCAGGCTTTACAACGCCAAAAATGCAGTACCAGAGAGTTCTGTTATCCCGAGGACTTGGGGGATATTTGGCAAAAATTTCCGGGGGCCCAGGCTGGACCAAGCTTTTAACGCTCCCCGGATTCACGGGATCGGGAATTACAGCGTGCCCTGCACGGGTTTTTTCAGGGAAGTCCCAAATCCGTGTGAGCACGAAGCAGAATCCCCTGGGAGCTGTGAAGGCAACAGAATATTTCTTGGGAATTTTGAAGGATTGGGTGAGTCCTCAGTGTTAGGTTGGAATGAACGCAAATTGTCCGGGAGTTGCTGGTTTAGGGATGGCCGGGTCTGGGTTTGGATTTGTGGGCACTGAGTGTTCCTTGTGTCAGCTTTAGGTCTGGATTGGTGGGAATTGTCAGAGAAAAGAGAAGGGAATTGAAATGCAGAGCTCCATTCTTGGAGAAATGATCAGGAAGGGAGAGGAAAGGCTGTGGAGCTGCTGGGAGCTCCTGGAGAACGAAAGGATCTGAGGTCTGGAGGCAAAAGCTGTGGAACAAAGCCTGAAAAGGGTGCGGGGTGGGGCGGGAGGGGGAGGAGGGCACCGCGGGGGGGGGAAAGAGGGAAAGAATCCCTGCTCCGGGAATCCAGCCGGGACCAGGAGAGGATCATTTTCCATCCACTGCTCTCAGTGGAATCCTAATAAGGACGGTCGAAGGAAAGTGATTCATTTGTTCTTAGGTTTGGAATGAAAGGTGCTCTTGCAGAGGGGAATATTCACCTGTTAAAATTCTGTTGGATACAGGAAAAGAGAGAGGAAGCAAGCAGCTGGGGAATGAACGGGTGGATTTTTTGGTGGATACAGGGAAAGACACGGGAAGGGGCTGTTAAGTAAAATACACCTCACGGGCAGCACCAGGAGAAGCCTCAACTGCCCTTTTTTTCCAAGCTCTGACATTCCAGAGGAGTAAGCAGTGGTCAGCCCATCACTTTCTGTATTCCTTGGATGCCCAGTGCTTTGTTGGGAAGAGATAATATTTGGAAATGAACAAATCCGGGGATGTAATTTCCTGATAATAAAGCCCCAGAGACCCTGGTTTTGATATCCTTCCAGCACCCAAACGCAACAGAGGGAATCCTGGCGGAGCTGGAAAACGCTGTCGCTCCGTCGGTGGAATTCCTGGGAAATGGAAAGCAGCAGAAGCAGCAAGAACAGAGTTGGAAGCAGGCTCCAGCCAGGTAAGGCAGACACCAAATCCTTTGGAACTGGGCAGGGGTGGGAAGAATTAATTCTTACATTTGTAGCCCATGGATTCCTGAGCAGGATCCCGGCAGGGAAGACTGCAGGGATCAGACTGGGGACTGATCCCAGCTGGGGGCAGCGAGCCTTGGAATTGGCTGAAGGGAAGAAAGAGGGATCCTTTGAGCACAAGGATCAGCTGTCAAATGCGGAGATGGTATCAGACAATTCCTCGGGAGGGTTTAGTTCCTGGGCCAAATCGATCTCCTGCCTTGTGAAGGAGCTCAGAGATCTGGGAAGAGCCCAACCAACGCAGGGAATGCAGTGGCAGATAAAACTGCCGGGGAACGGTGGGGAAAAGCATCCGAACAGGGGGCCTCGTTTTGTACAGGAACGGTACAAAAAATTGTCTGAAAGAATAGGAATGGAATGGGATTTTAGGTATTCCTCGGAGGCCACAATCCAGTGGGAAGGCTGAGAGAAAGAAACAAAGCCTAAAAAGGCAGATGAGCCACATCTGCCCAAAGCCTCCAATGGCCACATTCCCTGGCATTGCTGAGGACTTCAGCCAAGCTCCAAGCAAAAGGTGAGCCCCTGATTTTGGTGCCAAGGGAAACTCTAAGTTAAGAATAATCCAAATATGAAGCACTTCTCACAAAACTCAGCTTTGCAAACCTTTATTTGGGCTAAAAAAGAAAAGATGGGAATGCCCTTGGCAGAAAAGCAGCTGTGAGGCACAGCAGGCTTCAAATGCCTGTCAGCAGGAGCTCCAGGAGAAATGGCTGCTGGCTCCGGGCATCCTGGGCTTTCCAGGCAGGTTTTGTAGCGGATTGCAAGGCAGTTTTCCTGCCTCTGGGGAGTGGCACCTGCATCCCACTGGAAAGGGAAAATGTGGAGAGAGCGGCAAGCGGGAAGACGGTTGCTGATGTGTGTCCTTGGATTGCAGTTCCTCCCGGTGGGTCTGTGCTGCTGGAAGTTTGAAGGAGATCAGTCTTGTGGATTCACCTGTGGGGTTTGGGAGCGACGCTGGACATGAAATTCCAGGGGTGTTCCCCTTGCTGGAGTGAGAAGCAGTGGAAGCACTTTGCTGTCTGCTTCTTCATTGCCTTCACCTCGGTCCCCTGGGGCTCCAGGTAATCTCCTCTCACCTTTGCTTTTCCAAGGGTCTCTAAATGAGGGCTTGAGCTTTGGTGTAGCTCCCTTTACAGGGAAGATCTGTTCCAGGAAAGGTCTCCTGGTCTGGACCGATGGCGTTGCAGGAAGAGCAGGAAACCCCACAGCTCCTGTGGCTCCCTCATCTGATTTGCCTGCAGGCAGCAAGGATCATTCCCAAGTGTCATCCCCTGGCTCCGTGACTCGGTGAGGTTGTGTTCCCCCAAAGGCCAGGGGCCGCTTTGTTTTGCAGCTCACGAAAGTCCAGCTCGGTGGTGCTGGGTTTGGTTTTTGTGTGTAATGAAGGCACTAAAAAATTCCCCTCCTTCACTGGCACAGCCCTGGAGTGGGAGCAGATTCCCCTTATTCCGGAGTTATCCTGCTCCTGCCCTGGATCCCTGCGGTGCCGTGTGTTCTCCAAACTCACAGCACTGCTGGCTCTAAACGAGAAAAACAATCCCTGTTCCTTCTCTTCTCTGTCCTTGATGTTCCCAGGCCCTGCATCTCCCTGGCTATTCCCTGTGGGAGTCTTCATCTCCATCCCACTTTATCCCAATCAAATAAGGGTCTGAGACGTGTTTAGCAGCAAATGCATTCTTTTAAAGAAAGCCAAGAGCAAAGAGCATCCAGATGCAGAGAAGTCTTTAGAAAAGCATTCCAGACGTGCAAATGAGGGATGTGTCTTCCTGCATCTCCTGTTGTTTTTCTGTCAGGTTTTGGAAGGGTTTCTCTCAGTGATTTCCTGCAGTCCAGGTGCGTCCCTTCTTTTGTCCAAATCCAGTGCCAGAGGATTGAACAACTGACGAGTGGGGTCTGGGATGAAAACGGTTCTTCTAAAATGAGGGAAACAATGCTAGAAGAGAAATGAGCATCCTTTTAATGCCTGGAATAAAAATGCTGGAAAAGAGCACTTTTTATTTGATATGGTGTCATTCTCCTTTTTTTTTCCATGGCTAAAACTCCACGGTGAGCAATCAGAGCAGAAATATGAAATGCAGGAGTCTTGGATTCCACAGTGGGATTAACTTCCCTTTTCTGCTCTCTTTCAGGACAGGAAAAACCACTGAACTCGCCCCATCTTTGGGGCCAAGAGCTTTGGTGTTGGAGTAGCCAAAGCCAGCTAGGGCCCCCCTTGTCCTGCCCATGGTGTGGGTCAGGGACAGGCTCCTCTTCTCCTCTGTGCTGGGATGAACTGCCTAGGGAATGCTATTTCTGACAGCCTGGTCCTAGCCATGGCTACTGGAAATGGGCAGAGGTGAAGAGGCAAGTGCCAGAGTTCCTTGGGGATGATGGAATTGTGGTGTTTGGCTGCGCCCAGAGGGGCAGGTTGGGCATTTTTGTGTGTGTGAGGACCGGTTTGGGTGCTGGGGAGCCCGGGGAGCCGAGCTCTCAGTGCATTCCCAGCTCCGCCAGGGGTGGGAGCTGGTGCAGGGCTGGGTGACAGCCTCTGGTCGGGCTCGGGGCAGGCCCTGGCCCCGGCACAGGCACGGGGTGGTTTGGGGATGCTTGGGGAGCAATGGAAGGAAAATGAGAGATGGTGCTGGGCAGAGCGATCGGCCTGTGCTCGTGTCAGCGCAGCCATGCAGGGCACTGGGATCTGGGTAAAACACCGGCTCTCCTGGTGTTCAGGGATGCAAGGTCTGTATTTATCCATATATGTTTATCCATATACATTTATCCATATATTTATCCATGGATTATCCATATATGTTTATCCATATACATTTATCCATATATTTATCCACGTATTTACCCATGTATTTATCCCTATATTTCCCCATGTATTTCCCCATGTATTTTATGAACACTCAAGTGCCATATTCATGTATTTTATGAGCACTTCCAGGGTTGGTGACTCCACCACTGCCCTGGGCAGCTGTTCCAGCGCTGGACAACCCTTCCCATGCTGGGCCAGGAGATGGATTCTGGAAATCCAGACTCCGAGGAGCAGGGGATTAAGGCAGCATTGGATTCCTTTATTCTCCCAGAAGGATAAAGGAGATTTATCCCCAGACGAACCAGAGATGATCACACTGAGGTCATCAGTGGGATTTCTTCCTTACTCCCACAAATACCCACTGGGGTGACAGAGTTCCCTACAAGGGCGGTGTTGGAAGGAGCTGCTGGAATGTTTTGCTGTTTATTGGGATCCACAGGATGTTTGGTGTCTCTCAGAGCTGTTCCAGGCTCTCCACAGACCCAAACACTCCTCACACTTCTCCTCAGAGTAGAGAGGTTTCCCAGAGTGCTGGTTTTTAATTTCAGATGCTGGGATAACAACACGGCTTCAGGAGGCAGGAGACTCATTGTGCTGTGCCTCAGTCCAGGCAGGGACAACCTCCAGCTAATAAAAACCTCTTTAAAGCACAAAAAGTCCCATTAAGCTGATATTATAAAGGCTGCAAATTGAAGCAGGCCTCAATCGGAAAGCAGCAGAATTTAATTCCCCCCCCTTGCCCATTTGCATGATGATCTCCTTCCTAATTGCCCATCCACGCTTTTCCCACAGAAGTGCTGTCCCGAGGTTGGAGATGGTTCCAGCTTTATGGAGCTTTGATCTTTATCTGGTTTTACTTTTTACAGAGCACAGAACCCGAGAGTGACAACTGCTTTCCTCTTGTTCCTCCTGTGGCAGTGAACTGCTCTTCCCAAGGACGGCTGCAGGAATTCTCAGGCAGCATAACATATGGAATGCCAGGCACGCTACAGAATTCCAGTGGGAGTGGCAGGAACTTCTGTTCTTTACTGGCACGGCTGTGCCATGAAGGGGAGCTCGGAGATATTGGTCAGCTCAGGGAATGAGCCTGGCTCATGGTAAGGAAATTCGCTGTGCAGTTACTTTGGGCCCTTTCTCCTCCTTCTCCTTCTCCTTCTCCTTCTCCTTCTCCTTCTCCTTCTCCTTCTTCTCCTTCTCCTCCTCCTCCTCCTCCTCCTCCTCCTCCTTCTCCTTCTCCTTCTCCTTCTCCTTCTCCTTCTCCCTCTCTTCCCAACACCAGTTCCAGACCTCAGTATAATCCATGTTCCCACAGCCTGACCTTGCAGTTTTCCCAGTTTAGCAGCCCCAGCCACACTTGCAGCCTCTTTGTCTGGACTTTGTCTTGCTGAAATCTCCCTTTGTTGATCCTTTGCTGCCTCACCTTTTATCCAGCAATAACGTGCAGTGGGTGGAAGCTTCTCAGAATTCCCTCCCTGTTCCACTGGAAACATTCCCAAGTGGAACCAGCTGCACTGCCCATCAGCACTTCCCTGCTTTTAGGGGTGGTTGAGGCATGAAGGATGCAACAAATGGAGTTGGCTCCAAGGGGATGAAATGCTCCCCCTGAGGCTGCTCAGAGAGCTGGAGCTGAGGAATCCGGGTGGGAATCACTGCAGGAAAAAGGAAGGAAAAGAGAGCAGAGGAACAGGGATGCAATTCCAACCTCTCCAAGGACTGGGATGGGCACATTCACCATCACCATTTAATCTAGACACGATTTCTTCTTTGCCTCTGGCTGCCAGGAGCAGGATGAGCAGTTTAATTAGTTTAAATAGTGAATAGTTTAATTAGCTGGAAGAGACTGGATCAATAGCTGCTTAAACAAACAACTGGATCCCTGTTTCCAAGCTTGGATGTAGTTTTGGAAGGTTCCTGGCAATTTGGCAGGGATTAGTGATGCTGAGAATGTGCTTTTTTGTGGGTTTGGGGCTTTTACTCCTGTTCACGTGGCTGCTTTTTCTTGTTGAGTGGAAAACAGGAGGGAAAGAGCAACCACGGAAGGAATTCCACTCTTGCTGCTTCAAGGGATGGATCAGGAAGGGAACAGGCTGCAGGGAATTTGGAGTGCAAACTGAGATCTCTCCGATATTTTCGGCTCAGTCAGTCCATCGGTGCTTGGTGGCTGTTTAGGCCACATGCAAGGTGAATGATGGTGCACATCACAGAGCTGCTGGTGGCTCCTTCCCCTGCCTAGCCGTCAGTCACCCTGCAGGGTGCTGGAGCAGCGTGCCAGAGGCCATGGATCCTATGGATCCCATGGATCCCAGGGCGTGATCAGGAGCCTGAGCCTGCTGGCCACTCCTTGCTCTCTCTTATCCTGACTTTTCAGCTCTGCAGCGAATCCAGCTTGAGCTTTTCAACCCTTAGAAACCCAGGGACCTTTCATGTCTGCTCTCAGATCTGGGATTTAAATCCAGCCCTTATCAAAGCACCCCGTGACCAGGCAGGCCCTGAATCCCAGCAGGGATCTGATAAAGAGGGACCTGACATCCTAAAGAAACCCTTTGAAATCCTGCCGGGATTGATTTGTATCCATAATGGAGCCCAGAGCTCTCTGCCAGGGAGAGATGAAGCTGCTCCTTTGCTTTATCATCCTCAGGTCCTTCCCAGCTTCAAGGGAAATTCACTCCCTCTTCAAGCCCCAAAATCATGGAAAAGTTCCTTTGTATCCTTCTCTCCACAGCCCCTACGTGGATTAATCAACTTTTTATTTGATATGGTGTCATTCTCCTTTTTTTTCCATGGCTAAAACTCCACGGTGAGCAATCAGAGCAGAAATATGAAATGCAGGAGTCTTGGATTCCACAGTGGGATTAACTTCCCTTTTCTGCTCTCTTTCAGGACAGGAAAAACCACTGAACTCGCCCCATCTTTGGGGCCAAGAGCTTTGGTGTTGGAGTAGCCAAAGCCAGCTAGGGCCCCCCTTGTCCTGCCCATGGTGTGGGTCAGGGACAGGCTCCTCTTCTCCTCTGTGCTGGGATGAACTGCCTAGGGAATGCTATTTCTGACAGCCCGGTCCTAGCCATGGCTACTGGAAATGGGCAGAGGTGAAGAGGCAAGTGCCAGAGTTCCTTGGGGATGATGGAATTGTGGTGTTTGGCTGCGCCCAGAGGGGCAGGTTGGGCATTTTTGTGTGTGTGAGGACCGGTTTGGGTGCTGGGGAGCCCGGGGAGCCGAGCTCTCAGTGCATTCCCAGCTCCGCCAGGGGTGGGAGCTGGTGCAGGGCTGGGTGACAGCCTCTGGTCGGGCTCGGGGCAGGCCCTGGCCCCGGCACAGGCACGGGGTGGTTTGGGGATGCTTGGGGAGCAATGGAAGGAAAATGAGAGATGGTGCTGGGCGGAGCGATCGGCCTGTGCTCGTGTCAGCGCAGCCATGCAGGGCACTGGGATCTGGGTAAAACACCGGCTCTCCTGGTGTTCGGGGATGCAAGGTCTTAGGGACTGGATTTACTTGGGGCTTTCCAGGACAGCAGGAAGAAGAGGAAAAGTGGTGCCAGAGGTGCGTCCCATCAGGTTGCATTTCCCTCTTTCCCATTTCCATTTCCTCCTCAGTGCAGGTGTCCCCTGCAGCCCATGAGCACGGGGCCGGTGACAACTCCCTGTCTGTAGAGGGATTCCTTATGGAACAAGGGCATATGATACCCCTGGAAAGATTGGACAATGCAGGGTTGCTGAGGAAAAGCCCCTGAACAGACCCCTGACTGCAGGCAGCCCTGAGAGTCCTTGGCAAGGTATACAGCTGCCTGGCTCCCCCTCTGATTAGAGGCCATCTAGAGGGACTGGGCATGAATCTTTGCAAAAGTAGATATAAGTCGGCATAGTTGAACAATAAAGGGAGAAGGATGCTTAATCGTATCGGTGTACGTGTTGTTTATGCGGCCAGCTCTCCGGACTCGGTCCCTAACACCTGTCCTCCTCCTGTGCCCCTTTTGTTGGACAAGTCTCAAATGGCAACACACATTCCCAAAGACTGTCTGCTTCCTTAAATCCATGGACCAGCTAGTGCTGTCACTGAACAGCTGAAATGAGCTTTCAGAGCCTATAAACTAGCAGGAGTGACAAACAAATGGATTTGAATCTGGAAGTAGGTGAGGTCCACCCACCCACTGCTGCTGATGCAGAGACTGGGGCTCAGGGCATCTCTGCAGCCCTTCCCTTTGGCACTGATCCTGCACTGGAATGTTGTGTTGCTGCCAAACCAGGCCTCAAACTAGGAGAAGGTAAGCCCTGACCATTTGCCCCTGACCCTGGCACACCCACAGTGTGTTATCTGGAGCGTGTGCCTCAGCTGGTGTCACTTGAGTTTCATCAGAGTTGCAAGTTGGCTTCTGCTCTGGGCGATTCCGAGTGACCATCACATCAGTTCTGCACTAAACACCGTTTAGCCAGACCCAGAGATTTGGCCACATAGTGACTTCTGAACAGAAAATCAGAATGCAGGAAAAGTGCCAGGACCACGCACGGGCCCGGGTACAGCACGGTCTTTGTGGGTCACTGTCACTCCACTCTTACAGTCTCTCCTCATCTTTCTTGTAGGCTCTTGTAGCCATTGCTCACTGCTGTTTTTGACTATTCTCTGTCAAGGAAATGAGTTGAAT